>NC_080543.1:125990558-126208058 GCF_028640845.1 Ahaetulla prasina
ATGCGCCGATTTGTGCCTGCCAATCGCCGGGCCGCTTCGTGATAGCGCTTCTTCGCACCGGACAAAACGTTCAGCAAGGCCGCTCGACGCGGGTGGAACGGCGCTGAGAGGCATGTCGGATGCCCTCTTCAGCCAGGTACCCTTCAAATAATGCTGCGGTGAACTGTGGGCGTTATCGGACACGAGGGTGTCCGGTAGCCCGTGTGGAAAAGGTGTTTTAGTGCTGAGATGACAGCTCCCGGTTGTGGATTTCATTAGGATGATCTCCAGCCATTTGGAGAATGCATCCACCACAATTAGAAAGGTTGGTAATATTTGTTTTTTCTGAAGTTCTAATTATCCTCTGAACTCTCAAAGGACTAGGTTTTGGAGATAGACCCAACCATATAGGACTGTAAAAGACACAATGATACATTGGTAAAAAAAAACAAAAAAAAACCCTTTGGCTATAACCGTGATGGCAAACCTACGGCACACATGCCCAAAGTGGCATGCAGAGCCATGTTGCCTGGCACATGTGGCATCTTCTGGGTTTCTTGTGTGTGCGATGATCAGCTGGCCTTTTTGCATGCGGCTGTGCCGGAAGGTCAAAGAGCTGGTCTACTGTTTTCCTGCGTGAACCTCAGGGTTGGGTTCTACTTACCTTTACTACTGGTTCGCATCATGCCCGCGCGATGTGCAGATCACTTTTGATGATCTTCCAGTCAGTGGGCAGAGCCTCCCGCTGGTTTTACTACCGGTTCTATAGAACCGGTCTGAACCGGGGGCAACCCACCACTGGTGAACATGTGCACCAGCCCGGAAGACTAGCTGGCTGGAATCCACATGCATGCCAGAAATCGAAAATTCATTTTTTGGGGGGGCACGCATGCACCCTGCGCAGCTCCTCTGTTGCAACCCAGACAAGCGCGCGAAGTACTTGCGCATACACGCTCCCTTTTCAGTGCTTGGTGCCGAAAAGGTTTGCTGTCACTGGGCTATAAGATAGAATTAGAGAAATGGCAAAACTTATGGGAAAGGAGCTATAACTTTTTTTTTAAATTTGAATTTATATCCCGCCCTTCTCCGAAGACTCAGGGCGGCTTACAATGTGTTAAGCAATAGTCTTCATCCATTTGTATATTATATACAAAGTCAACTTTTATTGCCCCCAACAATCTGGGTCCTCATTTTACCTACCTTATAAAGGATGGAAGGCTGAGTCAGCCTTGGGCCTGGTGGGACTTGAACTTGCAGTAATTGCAAGCAGCTGTGTTAATAACAGACAGAGTTAGTCCGTTGAGCCACCAGAGGCCCTTAACAACTTAACAATGGCGACTTCTTATAAAGAACATTTATATAAAATGTTTTATAGATGGCATTTACCACCTGCTAGGTTAGCTAAAACGTTTGAAAATATGTCTAGCAAATGTTGGAAATGTAATAATAATAATAATAAAAAAAAAAACCAGGCACCTTTTATCATGTGTGGTGGACTTGTGTTAAGGCAAAAAAATTTTGGGCAAAAATACACAGGTGGTTAGAAAAGATGATAGGGAAACATGTAGATTTTAAACCTGAACTGTTTTTATTAGGCATAATACCAGAAAAAAACTTGAGAAGCAAACTATGTATTTAATATTGCATGTCTTAACAGTAGCGAGGATTATATTTGCACAATATTGGAAAAATGAAAAAACACCACGAGATGAAGAGATAATTAGGGAGATACTAGATTGTGTAGAAATGGATAGACTTACATTGAAAATTAAACAGAGAAGAAGACACCGAATATTATCAAACATAGAATTTATTTTACCAGTGGTTGCAAAAAAGGGGTGGAGATCAAGAATGTAATCTGTACTGCTAAGCAAATAAAATAACCCAGACAACACAATGTTTATTAGAATAGAATAGAATAGAATAGAATAGAATAGAATAGAATAGAATAGAATAGAATAGAATAGAATAGAATAGAATAGAATAGAATACTGGCCAAGTGTGATTGGACACACAAGGAATTTGTCTTGGTGCATAAGCTCTCAGTGTACATCAAAGAAAAGATACCTTCATCAAGAATGATAAGGTACAACACTTAATGATAGTCATAGGGTACAAATAAGCAATCAATTCATATTCGGAAACAGTCAATATAAATTGTAAGGATACAAAAAACAAAGTTACAATCGTACGGTCATAAGTGGAAGGAGATGGGTGATGCACTAACTAATGTACTAACAAATGTAAACAATAGAAAATTAATTATATATATTATATATAGAGAGAGGACTTTATAGAGGATTTTAAATAGCTTGTGTCTTCAGTTCAGTACAGCTTTCAATCCAATCTGGAGATGGAAACCTAACCATCATCACATACATTTGACTGAGATTCTAAGCAACACGACCCAAGCTTTATCATTGGGGAAGGCAGGACAGCAAGACAATAAGGTGTGTAAATTTCTGGCTACATCTAGCATGTCCTGAGCCAGGCCTGTTTCAGGGGGAAAAAAAACCCTACAGGTTGTCTTTAACTTACAACCTCTTGTATAGTGACCATTCAGAGTTACAATGTCACTAGGGGAGGGCTTCAAAAATTTTAGCAAGGGGTTCTCTGCCCAGCTGCTGGGTGGGCATGGCCTAGTCTGCTTCCTGCACCATGGTGCATTTTTGCCCTCCCTGAGTTCTGGAAGTTTTCCTCGAGCCTTTGGGATGGTGAAAATAGCCTCCCCAGGCTCCGTAGGCCCTCTGGAGGCTGGAAACGGGCCTGTTTCTGGCCTTCCTGAACTTCCAGTAGGCCTGTTTTTTGCCCTCCCTGAGCCTCTGTGTGTGCCCTGCACTTACCTGCATCCAAAATGGGCCCTGTGGGAACTCCTGGGAGGGGAAGGGTGGGGTATGAGGGGCCAGCCAGGAGGCACGGGTCCAGTAAACACGTGGTGGCATTCAGCCTACCCAACAACCTGTCCATGTCCTCGGAGCCACAGGGTCAAACTCATCCCAAACAATATCGCCAAGACCACCCTCGAGATCTCATCTCACCCGATCATAATCTTGGTCCAGACCATCCCGAAGCTGAACGATTTTATCGATAGATAACCGTTAAACTCCTCAGCACGCCCCTGCAACGGGTCATCCCGCCCCCCTGGTGTAGGAGGGAGCGAGTCACCCAAACAGGGCAGCTGGGCGGTTATCTGCCGATGCAATGAGGGAGGAGGCGAGCTACGCCGCTTCCTCAATGCCACTAGGTAAGTCCTAGTATAGACTTCACTAGTGTCCGATCAGCTCCGAACGGCCAGACCTCCAGGAACTCTCTAGGCGCCTTCTCCGCGCTCATCCTCTCAGCTCCTCGGAGAACCAAGGAGCCGGTTGGGACCTGCGCCGGGTCAGAGGCCGCAAAGGCACGACACGGTCTAAGGCCCCGCCGCGCCCGCTTCCCAGGCCGCAACAAGTTCCTCAGCCGAGCCGTGAGCCAGACCTCAGGAAATGGCCCAAGCTCCATCCGAACCCATCCGGGTCCATCAGGCGCCTGGGACGGCGGTCAGAAAGTTCTCTGAACTGCACAGAATCTTAGCTAGAGGTTCTCCTGAACCCCTGCGAACCCCCAGCAGCCAACCCCTGAATGGCACTGAAAAAAAGTGACACGGTCATTTGTCACACTTAGAACCGTTGCAGCATTCTCAGGGTCACTCAATCAGAATTTGGACGCTTGGAAGTGGCTCATATTTATGATGGTCATTGATGTTCTTCGCGACCTTCTGACAAGCAACATCAGTGGGGAAAACCAAATTCACTTTACAACCACGTTACTAATCTAACAGCTGCAGTGAATGAGTGAACAACTGTGACAAGAAAGGTGTAAAATGGGGCGAAACTCACTTAACAAATGTCTCACCTAGCAACAGAAACTTTGGGGGTCGATTGTGGTCATAAGTCAAGGACTACCCCTACAGAGTTCCTGCCAGTACTAGCACTGCTTCAATAGTCTTCATAGATTTCTTTAAAAGGAAGTGTGTTGGCTAATGTACAAACAGGAGGCAACTATGGTGAGATCTTTTTTCAGCTGCTGATGTCAAGGGACATTGGAACTCAGCCATCAAATTCATGCCAGACTCACATTTTCTTCTTTCTTCCAATCCCCCAGGTCATCACTTCTATGAATTCTACGTCCAAATGGCTTGAATCCAAATCACTAAGCCAGAAGAACAATAGGTAAGATGCGTTGATGGGCTTGCATTCCTCCACGGTTGACTTTACATACCTTTTATTTGTCTTTTTTTTTTTTCTCATCTTCCCATTCCTGCTGACCATATTTTAAGCTTCTTGAGGCAGGGACATTTTCACCTGAACTATATTTTAAAGATCATGTTCTTAATATCACGCTCTTCCAACTGGAGCTTGGTCATTTACTAGTACTTCTTTATAAATTTATATGCAGTTGGTTCATTTATAAGTTAACAGCAATGTTTGTTTCTCAAGAAGAAGAAAAAAATCTTCTGGAAATTTGAATACCTTTTTGTGATCTATTTGGGTGACTTCCCACTCAAATAAGGTGATTTTATTAAGCAGAATTATACATGTGGGAACTAAACAAAAATGACAGTTTTGCAAATCAGTTCTAAGCAAATCTTACTTACCGTATTTTTTGCACTTTTCCCCCTCCTAAAAGAGGCTGAAAATTTGGGTACATCTTATACTCCGAATGTAACCCCGCCCACCACCGGCCCCCACCCTTCGGCCTCCGCACGTCCTCTTCCTGGCTCCAGGGATTGCCACCGACAATGGCTTCTGTTTTTGGGCTCAGGGCATCGTGTTTTTAGTATCCAAATGCTCCGTTTGAGAGCCCTTTACGTCTGCGGGGATTGCCAAAGCACATCGTCGGCTGAAAACGCAATGCGTTTGGAGGCTGAAAATGTGATATGTGGTGCCCAAAATGTTTACCCTTAACAGCTGCTGCCTTCTCTTACCCCTTCTGTGCTTTGTCTGCTTTAGTCACTGGAACTCCCTCTGACAATCAGCTGTGCTTTTGAAGCTGTTTTTCAGCCCCAACATGAGCGAAGCGATCTTCCGCGCTTTGCCTGCTTTTTTATTGCTGCTCCCTCCGACAATCAGCTGTGCTTTTGAAGCTGTTTTTCAGCCCCAACCTCAAAACCAGAGAGTGAACCAATATGCTGAAGCTGACCAGGCTAAGGACTCTAGCCAGATGAATACCTGGTAGGCAGAATTCTTTCCCCCTATTTTCCTCCCCCAAAATTAAGGTGCCTCTCATACTCCGGTGCATACTCCAAAAAATACAGTAGTTCAATGGGATATATTCTTAAGTAAACATGCATGGCATGCTTAGGCAGAATCCTGATTCCAGGATTTATATTTGATACCATAACAGGAAGCTGGCAAAACAGAAATACTGTTTCCTTTAAATTTTCCAAGGGCGACTTTGAGACTATGAACGCTTCATCTATACACAACGCTCCTTCCATTTGTTAGATGACACTTCTGGGGCCCAGCTTCCCACCCTGCTGGAAACAAAATATAAATTATAGGTCTTCGGAGTTTTCAAAGTGTATCACAAATATTATTCCACAAATAAACTGTGACTATTGTATGCTAGCTCAGAACTCCTCTATGGCTGGAATCAGTAGATCATCAACCATCACTTAGTCAATCCCTTATAGTTATGGAACAGCAATGCGGGGGGGGGGGAAGTCATCATATTGTTAATGTTTTCATTCAAACAAGTGTTGCATGATATCAACATTGAAAATCAGACACATAATTCTCACTGTCTACGGTTTGATGACCTCATCATTTAGCTTATCACAGAATTGTGGGTTTCTTTGTCATTGCTTTTCAATTTATTAGCTATTAGCTTTTTGTTCAACATCCAATTTAAGTATGGCTTTGATTTTTGGTGTTTCAGTTTTGCATATTTCTTAGAGTTGATATCTCAGACCAGTAAAACGCAGCTACAGAATTTGACATTCGGAAAGACCAATGAAACATAGATATAACATTTAAAATACAGAACAAGCAAACAAAGCACTAAAGCTCCGAAGCTGTTGTGGCTCCTGCCCCCGAACCTGGCCCCATGCCCGAAAGTGCCTTGGAGCCAGGCCTGCTGCCAGAAAGTGACTTGGACAGTGAGGAAGAAGGGCCGTCAAGACTTACCTCAGAAGCACCGGCCTCCCTGGATCAGCTCCAGGAGCCAGAAGCAGGCCAAGCAAAAGAGATAACGAGGCCTCCTTCTCCTGACTCTTCCCCCCCCCCCAGGCCACACCTGTAGACCCAGCTGACAGCAATCAGGCTTGGCTCAATCCCAGGTTTCATAGGCAGGAGAGAAGAGAACAACAGAAGCAGGGGAGGGGCAGACCTAGGAAGTGCTGAGTCATGGAGCCACACCCCACAGGATATAAAAGGCAGCAAGAGCTGGTGTGTCTCTATCAGGCAAATCCACAGATTGACTAGAGCTGAAGGTTGTGACTCACTAGCATCTTGGCAGCCAACGAGGGCTCTTGGCATACGCTGGCTCTTTTGCTGCCAGAGCTGGTAAGAGCCGGCTAATTAAGCCATCATTCAGACGGAGGCAAGGAGGACATAACAGAAGCGATAATGAAAAGAAAGAGTAGCACTTGAGTTGATGGTTGTCCTGTTTTCTTTCTGTTTTCTTTTGTTTCAGCTCATTCTATTTTCCATTATAGTGCATTTAAAAACTTCTGATTTTTTCCCCACCCACTTACTTATTTATATTAATTATTATGGTTCATCCACAGTCAGCCGGATGTTCAGATTGGACTTTGCATTTTTTGTCTACCTATCGAGTCCTTTCCAAGGACCTGGGATAGGCAGATGTGGTTGTTTGATGGTGTAAGACAGGGGTATCAAACTTGATTTCATTGAGGGCCGCATAAGGATTGTGTTTGACCTTAGAAGGACAGGATGGGTTGGCCATGGTGGGCGTGGCCAGCTCAACAGCATTCACGTCAGGGAGGTTCTGTGGTGGCCCAAACGCTATGCCAGAGAAAATGGGTTCCCAAGCTCCATTTTATTTATTTATTTATTTAATTTATTTATTTTATTTTATTTATTTATTTATTTATTTATTTTATTTATTTTATTTTATTTTATTTCTTTGTCACAACAGTATATATAAGCATAAGCAAGAAATAACTATACGATATATAAGCATATCTATAAGCATAAGCATGAAATAACTATATGAATTGGATACAATCAAAGGAAACAATAGGACAGGAATGGTAGGCACTCTTGTGCTCTTATGCACGCCCCTTACAGACCTCTTAGGAATGGGGCGAGGTCAACAGTAGACAGTTTAAGCTTAGAGTTTTGGGGGTTCGAGGAAGAAACTACAGAGTCAGGTAATGCATTCCAGGCATTAACAACTCTGTTACTGAAGTCATATTTTCTGCAATCAAGATTGGAGCGGTTCACATTAAGCGTAAATCTATTGTGTGCTCATGTATTGTTGCGATTGAAGCTGACGTAGTCTTCAACAGGAAGGACATTGGAACAGATGATTCTATGAATTAAACTCAGGTCATGTCGAAGGCGGCGGAGTTCTAAGTTTTCTAAACCCAGGATTTCAAGTCTGGTGGCATAAGGTATTTTGTTGTGATCAGAGGAGTGGAGAACTCTTCTTGTAAAATATTTCTGGACACACTCAATTGTATTAATGTCAGAAATGAGGTGTGGCAAAATGGAGCTCAGGAAGGCCACATGCAGCCCTCCTGAGCTCAGATTTTGGTGGCAGATGCATTGCAGGCTGGTCCTTCACTGTTGCCAGGGTAGCCCCTGGGCCACATACAGTTTTCTAAGATTTTGTGTGTTTGTGTAGTTAGAGTGAAACACTACAGAAACACACCAAATTTCAGAGAGCTGCACAAATATTTTATTTTATTTTATTATTTTATTTTATTTTATTGTGGACTTCAAATCCCAGAGTTCCTCAGCCAGCAAAGCCAGCCAGTTGATCACTGAGGAAATAGATTAGCTGAGCGATTGATTCTGTCTGGCTGAAACTGAAACTGCTTTCGGGCTGTGGCCATGCATTCCTCAGTAATCAGGTAAGTGCCTTAGAATCTCTACTTTTACTTGTAGAAAACATGTTTTCTACAAGTAAGAGCTAAATAGTTCTGCTGTTTTTTACTTTTAAAGGCCTGTTTCGGCTGAAGCAAAACCGGCTTTTAAAAGTAAAAAAAAAAACTTCTGCAGATGGTGCGGCTCAGCAGAGGCGGGGGGTGGGTGGGGCCAGGGATTTTTGCTACCAGTCCTCCGAACCAGCAGCCACCATCGCTACCGGATCACGTGATCCCGTCCAATCCGGGAGCATTTCACCCCTGGTTAGGCGGGGTTTGATAGCAAAAGCAAAAATTTTTCTTGTGAGAACCAAGGAAATCCTCACAGGTGGCTGGCCAGAGGAGGAGCAAAGTAACCAAGCAACCAGCCAGCAACTGGATTGGACAGCGTGACCAATGACTTGAGGGGAAGGGGAAAACTTTTACTTTTAATTAGGTGAAAGCCGCAGAAACTTTAGAATCGTCTTTTACCATTTGTGCCAATATGATGTTTCCAATAAATTGTTCTTTGAGGAACTTGCCTACCTCAGAGTTCTTCTTTCTATAGGTGCATTACTGGACCACTGACACTATTCTTCTGTCTCCATGTATTGCCATCTCCACTATCCAGATTTTTTTCCGGTCTTTCTTATGGACAATCATTAAATCTGGGATGTTATGTGACAGGTACATGTATGTTTCTGTTTGAATTCTAAAGTCCCAATACAATTTAGCTTCTTCATTTTCTATGGCTTTCTCTATTTTATGGTTCCACCAGATCTTGCTTGCAGGCAAATTATATTTCATTATCATTATCATCATCACCATCATCATCATCATCATCTCTGGGACTGGTAGAAACTTCAAGTCCTAATCACAAACCTGAAAGCTTTTAAGGTAACGTCTGAGTATATAAGCAGTTCCGAGTAAGGTGGTTTTTTGAAAAGTCAGAATATTCAGGTCTGATAAGTTCAGAATTTCCAGGTATCTAGGCAACCTTTTGGGTATTGCTCCAAGGGCTCCTGTTACTATTGATACAACCGTTGATTTCTTCCTCCACAATTGCTCAACTTCAATTTGCAGATCGTGGTATGTCATTATTTTTTCTAGTTGTTTCTCTTCAATCTGTGCATCACCTGGTATTGCAATATCAATAAACCAGACTTTTCTTTTCTATAGTAGTGATGTCAGGTGTGCTGTGGGCCAGATGTCTGACTGTTTGGATTTGAAAGTCCCACAAGATCTTGACCTATTCATTTTAAGAATGTTGTCAATTGGTGTTCCCAGTATTATTATTATAAACTTTTATTCATTAAACATGAAACTCAGTCAACTGAACATTTAAAAATGTATCACAAATATTATTGACTGGCTCTGATGGTTGATACGGATTGCTGCCAGCATCCTAGATATCAACCAAGTACCTTCTTAAGATGTATGATGTTCCAAGTAGTGCAGTTTTTTGCAGTTCCTCTGGTGTTATTGCAGGAAGCTGCAATTTGTTGATGTATCTTATAAAATTCTTGGACATGGTACCAAGTGCCCCGATGAGTATCACTGTTACATATTTCATCCATAGCCATGTAGTATCAGTGGCCAGGTTGCAAGATTTCATGATTTTTTTTCAGTTCTTTTCCTTCGACTTTGGCATCTCATGGTACCGCAATGTCAATAAATTGTACGTTTTGGTTTTCGACAACTGTGATATCAGGTGTGTTGTGTTCCAAGTGACGATCCATCTGTATTCGAAAGTCCTGCAAGATCTTCACCTTCTCATTTTCTATAACGTTTTCCACTTTATGTTCCCATGACTTTTTGGATACAGGCAAGTCATATTTTTTACATAATAACCAGTGGATTAATTTAGCAGCTCAGTCGTGTCTAGCTTTGTAATCAGTTTGTGCAATTTTGCTGCATTCGCATATTAAATGTGAAACAGTTTCAACTTTGTTGTTGCAAAGTCGGCAGTTTGGTTTGTTGGTGGATTTTTGTATCTTTGCTTTCAGGGCATTAGTTTGTAGTGCTTGTTCTTGAGCAGTGAGTATTAAACCTTCCATTTCTTTCTTGATGGTTCCCATCTTAAGCCATGCCCATGTAAAGTTGTCATCACAATTATTATTATTATTATTATTATTATTATTATTATTATTATTATCATCATCATCATCATCATCATCATCATCATCAACAACAGTAGTAGTAATATCTATTGGCTCTTATTGCACAGTTGAAATATTACAGGATTTTTTATTTCACTCTTGGATTTAGTACTCTGTTACTTATGAATGAAAACTTTATTCAGTCTTAACATTTCCAGTCAGATAGATCTGTGTCACAACTTTTGATTTCTGGTAAAGGTTACACTGCGTTGCAAGTCCGTCAACACTTAATTTCCCTAACTTGGAAAACCATTGACTCTACTAATCTCTTCCATTTAATTTATCTCGGTTGTTCTCATTAATCAGTCACCTCCATTCCCCAAAAGAAAGTTAAAGATATATGCATTGTATTCATAAGAGGGAAAAAAACAAAAAAACAAAAGTAAGGCCATCAATAAGATATTAATGTATTTGAATCACAGGTATTATTAAACATATCATTAACAGCGAGAGAATAAATGCCAAATCCAAGGTTAAAAAATAAATTATGCCCCGGTTTTGTTTAAATTAACTTGCCTTATTATCTTAACTGTTTGGAGCAATGAATCAGCAGGATATAAATTTACTGAAACAAATTTATTCATAAGGGACAATTTGATGTTCACATTTAAACAAGGTAGATTGGCTAAGGAAACAAACCTTGTTCTCATTAGAAGTTGCTAGACTGTAAGATGACTTTTCTTAGTAGAACAATTGGCAAAGCGAAGGGTTTGGTTTTGATTCGGAGAGAGAAATCTCTTAGAAACTATACTTTGCTTTTTTTTTTCCTCATTGGGGACAGAAACAAGAAAGGAGATTGATTTATTCTGGTTTTATATTTGGGGGTTAATTTGTGGTTTGATTGTGGTAGACTGAGAACCTCGACTTGGAAGAAGCAGGATAGAAACACAATAGAACAGGGGTCTCCAACCCTGGGAACTTTAAGACTTGTGGACTTCAACCTCCAGAATTTTGGGAGTTTAGCAATAGCAATGGCCCTTAGACTTATATACTGCTTCACAGTGGTTTATAGGCCTCTCTAAGTAGTTTACAGAGTCATCACATTGCCCCCAACCATCTGGGTCCTCATTTTACCAACATTGGAAGGATAGAAGGCTGAGTCAACCTTGAATTGGTCAGGATTGAACTATTGAACTTCAGGCAGCTGGCAGGCAGCAGAAGTAGCCTGCAGTACTGCATTCTAACCACTGCATGATTTGAAGTCCATCAATCTTAAAATTCCCAAGGTTGGAGACCCCTGCAATAGAAGATGCTTTTGAACTTAGTGTTGGAGAAAGTTCCTGAGAATACCATGTGCAGCTAAGGGGAACAAGTGGATCATCAAACACATCAACCCAAGTTCTCATTCAAGACACACACAACCAGCTTTAAATTATGCTATTTTGGACACATAATGGAAAGTCCTAACTCTCTGAAGAAACTTTAATGCTGGGAAAGCGGGAAGAAAAGGAAAGAAGTTGACTGGGAAAAAAGGTAGAATGACTCAGTTACAATTAATAACCCCAAGGACCAGGTTAGGAACAGGTTAGGAACAGCCTCTGGTGGCTCAACAGACTAATGCAGTCTGTTATTAACACAGCTGCTTGCAATTACTGCAAGTTCAAGTCCCACCAGGCCCAAGGTTGACTTAGCCTTCCATC
Organism: Ahaetulla prasina; assembly: GCF_028640845.1. Classification (NCBI taxonomy): domain Eukaryota; kingdom Metazoa; phylum Chordata; class Lepidosauria; order Squamata; family Colubridae; genus Ahaetulla; species Ahaetulla prasina. Next base: position 126,002,405 of record NC_080543.1, read on the forward strand.
CTTTATAAGGTAGGTAAAATGAGGACCCAGATTGTTGGGGGCAATAAAAGTTGACTTTGTATATAATATACAAATGGATGAGACTATTGCTTAACACAATGTAAGCCGCCTGAGTCTTCAGAGAAGGGCGGGATATAAATGCAAATAAAAAAATAATAATAATAAAAAAAAAGATTGTCAGAGGAAAATCTATTGATATACCATATTTTTTTGCACTGTAAGATGCACCCAAAAGTGGGGGGAAATGTCTGCATCTTACAGATCAAATATTGCAGTGGAGGAGGGAGGTTGGTATCACTGCTGCCACCACCTATCACCACTGCTGCCATTCGCTGCTGGGGAATGCTGGAGCTTTTTCTGCTGAGCAGCTGATCGGTGGATGGATCGTCCTTCCAGAATAGATCATCCTTCCGATTAGCTGTTCTATGTAGTGGGGATTGCTGCCATCACCAATTGCCACCGATTGCCGATAGGTGGCGGTGGCAAATGGTGGCAGCAATCGGCAGTGAACAGTGGCAATAGGTGGTGGTGGCGATAGGTGGCAGCAATCCCTGCTGCAGAGAACAGCTGATCGGCAGTATTCTGGGAGGCCGATCCAACCACCAAGCAGCTGCTCAGCAGTGAAGCCTCCGGTGTTCCCCGGCAGTGGCACCAGCAGTTGACTGGTGGTGGGCGTAATGAAGCAGATCCCTAACAAGCCTCGTCCAGGGGCTGCGATAATGTGCTGAAGCTGATCAGGCTGTTTGCTGTTTGCTGCAAGGATGCTAGCCAAATGAATACTGGATGGATGCTGGGAGGTAGAGATCAATTTTTTTGTTCTTGTTTTCCTCCTCTAAAGCTAATGTGCATCTTATGGTCTGGTGCATCTTATAGTGAGAAAAATATGATAGTCACTAAGGGGCAACATTGACTTGATGGTACATAGTCAGTCTATCAGGCTGATAACACAGGCAACATTACCCTACAAAAGTAGAGTTTAGTGACCATAAAATGGTCCCTCCAAAATCAAGTTTTAATGTAGCAATGTTTTTTTTAGTGATTGTAATGCTAATACCAATATTTCCATGTCAGAAGTGATTCTGTGGTTAAAGGACTTGCTGTTGACATCATTGTTGCCTGGAGGATACCCAGTTGGGGGCTCTTTTTGTGCCCACTAAGTGATACCCATTTATTTACTCATGGCTACCTGCTTTCAAACTGCTGGGTCAGCAGGAGCTGTAACAGGGGTGAAATCTAAAAATTTTCCCTACCGGTTCTGTGGGTGTGGCTTAATTGGTGGGTGTGGCTTGGTGGTCAGATGGCTTGGTGGGCGTGGCCAATAACAATAAATAATAAAAATAATAAACAAAGTATAAAAAAACAATAAGAGGTACCAAAAACCAACTTTCACACTTTACACACACACAACACAACACAACAGACTTACACACAATGTAAAAGCAGCTGCACTTCAGACTTCACACAGCCACAAAAAGCTCAAAAACCAACTTTCACACTTTACACACACACAACTAACACACACACAATATGCCACATACAGCTTTCTGAGATTTTGTGTGTTTGTGTAGTTAGAGTGAAACACTACAGAAACACACCAACTCTCAGAAAGCTGCACAAATATTTTATTTTATTATTTTATTTTATTTTATTGTGGACTTCAAATCCCAGAGTTCCTCAGCTAGCAAAGCCAGCCAGTTAATCACTGAGGAAATAGATTAGCTGAGCGATTGATTCAGTCTGGCTGAAACTGAAACTGCTTTCGGGCTGGAAAGAGAGCCATGTGTTCCTCAGTAATCAGGTAAGTGCCTTAGAATCTCTACTTTTACTTGTAGAAAACATGTTTTCTACAAGTAAGAGTACAAGTAAGGTTCTGCTGTTTTTTACTTTTAAAGGCCTGTTTTGGCTGAAGCAAAACCAGCTTTTAAAAGTAAAAAAAAAAAAAACATCTGCTGATGGTGCAGCTCAGCAGAGGCGGGGGGGGGGCAGGGCCAGGGATTTTTGCTACCAGTCCTCCGAACCAGCAGCCACCATCGCTACCGGATCGCGCGATCCCGTCTGATCCGGGAGCATTTCACCCCTGAGCTGTAGCATATGACAGGAGTTTACTCCATCCCGTGGCAGCAATGGATCTCGAACACAAGCCTCATGAATCACATGCTCACTATTGTAATACTGTTTTCATATGATTTGTGTTCCTCATTTTCCTCTAGAGCATGTTCTTGCTCTCTTGTGCACCACCTTGGTGACATGCCTAAAAAGTTAATATAGCCGTGGCACAGATAATAGCAGCATTCATCAGGATTCGTGTATCCTATAAGATTGGTGAGTGGGTTATTGAGTTGACATGGCACAGCCCCCTCTCAAACTTGGCTCCATTCCTGGGAGGACAATGATGTCCCGGGAGAGGTCACACCCCTTTCTCTGGTTCTCTGTCTTTCAGGGCCATTTCAAACATCACTCAGAACGAGAGATGGCACAAGTTCCCCACGGAGGAATTTTGCATTTCAATGCTCCCGGTATGAAATGCACAGAAATAGATTTTAAAGCAGGTAATAAAATAGCACACCGATTTTAGCATCACATCTTCCTGCTCGGTTAGCTTTCTCGGTTCAAGTTCTTCAGCCTAGGAATAAGCATTGTAAGCCCACGTCTCTTGAAAGAGCTGCGCTCAGAATTGCACTTATTAACGTGTTGCCTTGTTCTGTGCAAGATGTAACACTGTTGTTCTCCCTAATCACCTCATGCTTATTTCCCTCCAAGATGCTGAGAATCTTTATCCCAGAAGAGAAGCTAACACAGCTTCCAAGCTGGCGTTAGGCTGAAAATTTATTCTGTGCCTTAAAAACAAAAATAAAACTCACTTGCATGGGAAACCAACTCTTCTTTATTATTATTTTTAATTAATTAATTAATTAATTAATTTTATTTGTCAAACTCAACAGGATATATAAGTATAAGCATGAAATAACCCTACGAATTGGATGCAATCAAAGGGAACATTAGGACAGGAACGGTAGGCACACTGGTGCTCTTATGCACGCCCCTTATAGACCCCTTAGGAATGGGGTGAGGTCAACAGTAGATAGTCTTTGGTTAAAGCTTTGGGGATTTTGGGAAGAGACCACAGAGTCAGGTAGTGCATTCCAGGCATTAACAACTCTGTTACTGAAGTCATATTTTCTACAATCAAGATTGGAGTGGTTCACATTAAGTTTAAATCTATTGTGTGCTCGTGTATTGTTGCAATTGAAGCTGAAGTAGTCTTCGACAGGAAGGACATTGTAGCAGATGATTTTATGAGTTTTACTCAGGTCATGCCGAAGGCGACGGAGTTCTAAATTTTCTAAACCCAGAATTTCAAGTCTGTTGGCATAAGGTATTCTGTTGTTAACAGAGGAGTGGAGAACTCTTCTTGTAAAATATTTCTGGACATGCTCAATTGTATTAATGTCCGAAATGAGATGTGGGTTCCAGACAGGCAAGCTGTATTCGAGAATTGGTCTAGCAAATGTTTTATATGCTCTGGTTAGTAGTGTAATCTTTTTGGAGAAGAAGCTACACAAGATTACGTTTACAACTCTTAAAGCCTTTTTGGCGATGTAGTTGTAGTGAGTTTTGGCACTTAGATCGTTTGATATGAAAACTCCAAGGTCTTTGACGGGGTGAGGGTCATCTATAAGGTAATGTCCATCAAGCTTGCATTTAGTGTTCTGATTCTTTTTTCCAACGTGTAAGGCAGAGCATTTGCTGGTTGAGATTTGGAGTTGCCAAATTTTTGACCATTCCAACACAAAGTCAAGGTCTTTTTGAAGGGTAACTGCATTGTTGGTAGTGTTAAATATTTTAACATCATCGGCGAAGAGAACACAATTACTTATAATATGGTCACAGAGGTTGTTTGGGAGGAAAAAGTGACATTTACATGAATTACATTCAACTTTCTTGGTCTAAACTTATGTAAAGATTATGGTTCAGTGGTGGTGGTGGGGAGTCAGTATGACTGTCCACTCAGTAAAAACTATACATTTTTCACTACTTTGCTATGTCTTTGGCTTCCTGCAGTTAAAGAAAGTTTATGGGAGCTTTGTGGAGAGACAGTTTATAAATCTCATTAACTCATCAAATCCTTCTATGGATCAAGGAACCATGGGTACCAAAGAGTCTACAGTGTGATGAAGAGAGCATAAATAAGTAAAACTACAGAAGTCTTGCAACACAAAAAAAATAATAATCCAGAAATGCAAACCATCACTAAATGAAATTGAGATGCCTTTTTGGAGAATGAGGTAGGAAAACAATAGCCACTTTTATACATAAATTGGAGGTGAGGAGTAAACTCCTTTGGGCCAGGTTCAAATCCTGGTAAATGCATTGTGCTGAATTTAGAATGAATGAATGAATGAATGATCATCTTCTTTTAACGACCCCATAATCACTTGCGGGGTGGAATCTGGGCAACTGAATGGAGCTGAGTGTTTACTGGCCGGATGCCCTTCCTGTTGCCAATGTAGAGTTTTGTGCAGCAGATATATTACTCATTATGCCCAGAGAGAAAAATATCTACCTCTACCCAGGATCGAACTCACAGCCTCCTGATTGTGAGGCAAGAGCTCCACCTCTAGGTCACCACACACCACTGACTGACTGACTGACTGAATAAATAAATAAATAAGATAGTTATCATTGCTTTATACCTGGATGACTTTATCAATTTCTTTGTTTCCTTCTGTTCTCCTTTCCCCACCTGACTTACTTTTTTCAAACACCTGAGGCTGTTTAGCTTCCTGGGATGAACCGAGGTTGAATAGATATTGCCACCTAGCTGAAGAGAGAAATACAATTGTTTCACAAAACACAGAACAATTTTTTAGCAAAAGATTATACCAGAGACCTGAAGAGACTCAGAAGACAGTTATGGGATAGTTACGAGAAGAGGTAGCAGCAACCACAGTTGATATTCATCGCCGAAACGGCATCCAACCCATTTCATCAAACCCGGGAAATTATTCAACGGTTTATCCAGAAGCCAGAAAGTGGAGATGCCCGCCAAATTAATATAATGTCTGAATTTTCACTTTTATGTTCCACAGCTCATGGGGATGATGGCAGTGATGGGATCAGAATATAGCAAGGGTGTGTTCCATCTGTTTAGGCTAAATCCTAATGTACACATCATGTAACTTATTCAAGTAGACATCTGAATAGAATGGCTTGCTTCCTTCATGCACAATTTAACAATTAGCTATCAGGGGACCCTGGAAAGCTAGAGCAACATGCTGGCAGTGACAAAGAGAAGTAATTGTTTTACATTCACTAACTTTGGGGAGAACTCCAGCCAAACTGATTGCCTTGAACATTTCAAATCTAATTAAGGGACAGACTGTGGGTAGGCGCTGACTGAGTGGAGTAAGATGCAGGTGGCTTGAGAAGGGAATGGGTTTACTTTCCCTGCACGTTTAATCAAATACATTTTGTCTTAGGATGTAATGCATAGCTGCCATTTATTTTCTTTCTTTCTTTTTCCTAGAGTAAAAGTACATCCAGGCGCCGACAAGCAGGCCAAGGTTCGCAAAGATTCAGCACAGATTTGATGGAATTCGAATGGCTGATTCCTGAATCAGATTTGCCAATCGATTTGGAAAACAGAAGGACCCTGTTTCAATGGTGTTTTTTTTTTAATAAAAGAGACAAATAAATTTGACTTCCTTTTGTGACGTGATCCAGAGATGCAAAGGTGTTTGCTGTATATATGTATGTTTGTATGTATGTATGTATGTGCGTGTGTGTGTATGTATGTATGTATGTATGTATGTATGTAAGCCCATTACCACTACAGGAGGTCACATTCCCAGAACTCAGGATGTTTCCACACAGCCCATTAACCAGGTCGTTACAACACAAAAGACTAGGACTACACCTACACAGGATGCTATGAAACAGCCGACCAATCTCCCAAATACCTACTCCATCTACCAATCAAGATGCAACCACACAGCCAACCAACCCGCTCACAGCAACACTCCCCACCTCCCCACCAGTATTTATAGAGAGATGGCAGCTCCGACCACACTTTGTTCGCACAAGCATGAAGCCGAAAGCACCAGCCTGAAGATGATGAGTGAGACCTCATCGAAACGTCACCAAGATACTCTCAACCTTACATGGGAAAAGACCCGAATATGCCAAGACCTATATACCTACACCCGTGAAAACATATGAAAACAAATATACATACATACATACATATATATATATATATACATATACATATACATATACATATACATATATACATATACACATATACATATATATACATATATATACATATATATACATATATATACATATATATACATACATATATATATATATATATATATATATATCAGATGGATAACTTTTAAGGTCCCGAAATAAAGAGCATGGTCCCCTACAAATCCAAAACTCTGTTACAAAATTGTAATCTTTTCACACAACAAAACCAGAACCTGGTGGAGATATCAATTCAGTGGTAACTGCTCATCAGCCCAAGAGGACAATAAGTTTAAGAAATGAGGATTTGTTCTCTGCTTCCTCTGTTTAGTGTTGCATCTTGTCTTTGTCTTTTTTTCTTTTTTAAAAAAGCAATATCTTTGCTACATTTCATAAACCAACATCAACATACAAACTAACATTTAAGAGTTCCACTGTTAATTGTCCACACTGTTCCACTGGTTAATTGTCCATACTGTTAGGAATTTCTCCTTAATTCCAGATTGCTTCTCTCTCTTTCCAGCCATTGTTTCTTGTCCTGCCCTCTGGTGCTTTGGAGAATAATTTGACCCTCTCTTCTTTGTGGCAGCCCCTGAGATATTTAGACTAGCCAAACCCAAATCCTGCAGACATTCTTCATGTGTTTTAATTTCCAGGCCTTTGATCATCTTTGTTGCTCTTCTCTGAACATTTTTTCCAAAGTCTCAACAACTTTTTTGCAGTATGGTGACCAAAATTGATCACAGTATTCAAAGTGTGGCCTTACTAAGGCTTTATACTAATACTACCCGTGATCTTGATTCTATGCCTCTGTTTATACAACTCAGGATTGTATTAGCATTTTTGGCTGCTGCTGCATACTGCTGGCTCATATTCAAGTGATCATCTACTAAGACTCCAGGGTCCCTCTCTCAGTTATTGTATTTGAGCCAGGTTTTGCCTAACCTGTATTTATAGCTTTGATTTTTCATGCCTAAATGTACAACTTTGCGTTTCTTTACATTGAAATCCATTTTAGGATAGGGCCCATTGGATAGAGCCCACTGTTCAAGTTTGCCAAGATCTTTTTGGATCCTGAGCTTGTGTTCTTAAATAGAATCTAGATTGTTATATGGCTTGCTAAGCAGGTTTCTGAACTGTATTTTCTGTATATTCATCTCTTTTCTGTTCTAATTAAAAAAATCTGCTTCAATTCAGACTCCTGGAGGTGTTCACGTGCATACATAATATGTATATATTACACACAGCTTCAGTTTCCAATAAAATCAGCATTTGATGGTGTAGTGGTGAAGACACTAAACTAGAACGAAGAAGATCCAGGTTTAATTCTAGATGATTTGGGGTTTAAATGAATTGGGTGATTTGGGCCCAGGCTTTTCCTTAGGTACATTCCACCTCTCTGTACGGTTGTGATGGAAGTGGATCAAAAGAAGATTCTTCTGTAAGATAATTTCAGCTCCCAAGAAGAGGTGAAATACAAAGTTAACAACAACAAAGATATTACAATTGGGAAGCAACATTAATAAAAGAGAATATTTGTAGCTCAGCACTAGCACTAGCACTTAAACTTATATACTGCTTTACAGTGCTTTACAGCCCTCTCTAAGCGGTTTACAGAGTCGGCATATTGCCTCCAACAATTTGGGTCCTCATTTTACCCACCTCAGAAGGATGGAAGGCTGAGTCAACCTTGGGCCCGGTGAGATTTGTGCTGCCAAAATGCAGGCAGCCAGCAGGCAGTAGAAGTATCCTGTAGTACTGCATTTTAACCACTGCGCCACCAAAGCTCAGGCTTGAAATGAAGGGTTCTTGGTGCTCTCTGAGCTTGGTTGTTTTCCTGCAGATTTCTTGCAGATAGGTCGCTCAAGTAACAAACAGAAAACAAACCACATTTGATTAATTTTTGCCTATTTTACACACCAAGTCAAAAGGGCAACTTCCTGATTCATCTTCTTTGTGACAAGCTAACTCAGTGACAAGATACCCCAGTTCAACGATTTGTGATGAGATTTTAAAAATCAGGACTGAGCACAACTGAGCACAACTGTTTGCTGTGTTGCCTATCATTGTCTCGGGGAACAAGGGAATAATCACTCCCAGCTCTTCTGAAGACCATTTCCTGAGTAAATATTTGTCAAAAGGACCTGATTGTCTTAGCGTGAAGTCCTTGACAAGTGGTTAAATAAAATACATTAGGTTTTGTGCTTCCAAAGTTTAAGCTACAATAAATGAGTTGCAGATTATTTGCCGTGTAGCTTTGAAATGTGTTCCTTTTTTGTTTTTTCCCCTTTTCTTTTCCTTTTGTGGCAGAAAGCAAATTTAGGCTGCAGTTTCCCAATATTGAGGATGTTTCAGTAACCTTGGGAAAAGGTTCAAGTTTACGGAAGGGTAACAACAACAACAAGACCAACAAAAACCACTCCCTGACTTGTCACTGGGAATCAGGCAGCATATACTGTAAATGTAATGAATGCATAAATAAAAAGAATACAATACATAGCAAGCACTACTATTTCCCCGGAATGTGGCAGAGGCAAAATCCAAAATAAAGTGTATTGTTGCAAGACTTCTTTGCCATCCAATTGTTCAGGTTATTAATGCTAATGCTTAAATAGCCAAATCAGGTTGCATGAGAATTTAAAAGATCTGATTTGATTCCTATCAAATGCTAGCAAGATTGATTAAGCTCAGGTAAACTAATGGGTGATTATTAATTGTTGGCTTCTCATCTTCCCAGTCTTGAGTTATTATTGACTTGTTCGTATTTTCTCCTTCCCCTCCTTCCTTCCTTCCTTCCTCTTCTCTCCCCTCCCCTCCCCTCCCCTCCATTCTCTTCTTTCTTTTCCCTCCCTCCCTCCCTCCCTTCCTCTTCCCTTCCCTTCCGTCCTCTCTTCTCCCCTCCTTTCCTTCATTCCCCTTCTCTTCTCTTCCCTTCTCTTTTCTCTTTCCTCCCTCCCTCTCTCCCTCCGTTCTTTTCTTCTTCTTCCCTTTCATCCTCTCCTCTCCTCTTACCTTCATTCCCCTTCCCTTCCCTTCCCTTTCTTTTCCCTTCCTCCTCCCTCCCTCCCTTCCTTCCATCCTCCCCACTCTATTTCTATTTACATTGCCACCGCAGTTGCAAGGATATAGAGTTTCATTCTTTTTTTTTTTCTTAATTCATACATGTTTATACTTTTGCCTGAAACATGTATTTTGTGAGTGCTTTTCCTACTTTGAGAATTTGGGGGAAGGAAAGAGTACAAGAAATATTCTCTGATATAAAGAACTTCTAATATGTGCAATTTCTCCCTAATGTACCCATTTGGCATGCCTTCTTTCCATTAACCAGTCTACCCAAGATTCTTGGATGAAAAGATGAGATGAACCAGAAGCCAAAGTACGGAAAATATATCTGGAGTCATCAGCCAGGAGACAATGATATAAAAGTCTGAGGAACAGATGAGGAAAAAGGAAAGGAAGGAGGGTGGGAGGGAGGGAGGGGGGAAGGAAGGAAGGAAGGAAGGAAGGAAGGAAGGAAGGAAGGAAGGAAGGAAGGAAGGAAGGAAGGAAGGAAGGAAGATAAAAAGATACAGTGAGAAAAGAGGAAACAGAAGCAGCAAGAATAGCAAGCCATTTTCAAAAGCTGTTAAGAATGAGAGCAGAATAGGTCCCAAGTTTCCCTTAATTCTTCTAAAATAAGAAAAGTTTCTGCTGACCCAAGCTTCAGTTAGTGGTTTCACGGGGATATTCAATGAAAATCCTGGGAGCAAAATAAAAGTGACTTTCCATTACTTTCTCCTGGTCTGTAATTTCAGCTTCCCAGCCAAGCCTAGTCTTCCATTCAAAAATTAAGCAAGTGAAATCTTTGTTTCCTACCCTAGACAAATTCCCATATACAGCACATGACATCTGTTAGTACCTTTATACCTTGCAAATGATGCCTTTCATGCTCTGAATGATAAGGTTGCTTGTTAATCATCAAAGGAATAATTTGCCTCTATTGCAAAGTAAGTTACTTATACAGCAATTGTCCTGTTTCAGCTGCTTTTATGGTGTTCCTAGGGCAGGGGTCAGCAACTTGTGGCTCTGGAGCCGCATCCCTCTTTCATCCCTCTGTTGTAGCTCCCTGCAGGGTGATTCCACCATTGGCTGGCCCCACCCCTCACCCTCCCATCCCAGTCACTCAATCTGTGAAACTGGGCAGGAGAGCGCACACACACAGGGAGAGGAGAGACAGAGAGAGAGGGAGAGCGAGGGATGGAGGGAGGGAGAGAGAGAGAGAGAGAGAGAGAGAGAGAGAAAGAAAGAAACAAAGTGAAACAGAGAGCAAGCGAGAAAGAGAGCAGAGAGACAGAGACAGAGACAGAAACAGAGACAGAGACAGACAGACAGACAGACAGACAGACAGACAGACAGACAGACATATCCATTTCCCACAGAAAAGAAAACACCAGGAGCCACAAAACCTGGGGAGGTGTGGTTGGGGAGGTGTCATGTGATTGGGTGGGAGTGAGTGACGTTGAGTTGGTTTTGTGGCTCTGAGTCTTTTCTTTTCTATGGGGAATGGGTCCAAATGGTATTTCGAGTGTTTAAGATTGCAGACCCCTGTCCTAGGGGAAGCAAAGGGAATCTACGGGAATCTATGTTCTGTAATATTTATAATGCCCTCTGCCCTTTTACAGAAGAAAAATTAAAAGCCAGTCAGTTCTGTAAGAAAACTGTGTTCGTAAGAAGAGGGGAAAAAAATCAATAAAAATTTTGGAGAACTGCAGATTTTTAAATATAAACCATCCTATCATTCCATGTTAGCTAACATAGCTTATCATTTTTTAAATTGTTATTTTAAAACATTAAAATGAATCATCAGAAGAAAGGGAACGTATAGAGAGAGACACAATCATATTAGTAACGTAGCTCGGAATCCAAAATAATATTCATAACAGTGAAAATAATATTTTCTCAGGTTTTTTTTTTTAAAATTTAAACTGCTGGTAGTTATTGTATTGTATGCCATTTTTTTATTGCGTCTGTTCTTGAACCGTAAATAATGTTTTCATCTATTGACAAAAAGGGAGGGAAACACCTGGCAAATTATGTTACAAATCTAACATTAAAAGCCCATTTTTAAAATGCCCGTTTGGCTTCCAAAGTCCTGTTTAGTGAGCCTTTGTTGAAAGAAACTGATTCGAAGCTTGCTGACAACCTGTATCAACATGGCTGCAAATTGGAGGGAATCAAATAAAAGATAGAGCAGCTGGATACCTCAACAAGGAACGCTCATATTGTAAAATTCTCCATCACTCACAGAGTTAATAGTCAGGGCATATTGAATATACTTTACCTCAGATTAGAATAGAAAGAAAGATACTTTACTTTAGATTAAAATTTAAAAAAGAATATTTTTTTTAGAATGCTGAGAATTAGTAGCTTGTGGTAATTTAAACAGTGGTATTATTTATTTAGGAAGTGCAGTGGCTCAGTAGCTCAAAGAATGCTGGAGGAGGTCTGTTTGAGTCCTACCACGCCATGACAGAGTGAGCTCCCATCACTTGCCTCAGCTTCTTCCAACCTATCAGTTTGAAAGCATGTAAATGCAAGTAGATAAATAGGTACCATTTCGGTGGGAAGGTAACAGCAATCTGTGTTTCACTGTACGCTTTACGCTGCATTGTGATGTCATGTTGGCCATATGACCACAGAAACATCTTCAGACAGCACTGGCTCAATGGCTTAAAAAACAGAAATGTCATCTAAGGTTGGCTACAACTAGTAGAGTAAAATCTGCAGGGATATCTTTACCTTTTATTATTTATTTAAGCTTAGAAAGAGCTTGTTGTATTTTTATTGTCTCTCCACTGAAACATATCGGAAGTCGCTATTTGTTATATATTTGTTTGATATATTTTAGTCACTTTTTAACTTATTCCATTATTCCTTTTTCCCTTTTATGTTACTTTGCATTTTAATGTTTGATTTTAAAATTTAATAAAGATTTTCTTAAAAAAATTAATAAATGAAGGCATTTGTCTATTTCACATTTTAAAAAGCTTGAAAATGCTTCCTTTTTATGGGTCCCAATGACGTTGATTTAAAATAAAAAAATCCTTTCCAGTCAGCATAAATGAATAAGGGTTATGATTCTGTTACACGTCCTTGGGTTTAAAGTCTCCTCATTTTATACTGTGATGTTATGATTCATTATCATGTATGAGCCTTTCAACTGTTATTTTAGTCTGCATCTTTCTACTACATTACTGATGATGATGTTCGTCCATCGTGTTCAAAGAGGACCTTGGCTTCTAACAGCTTGTGGGCTGTCCACGATGTGTTTGCAGGTGGCTGGTAAGGCCTATACGGGCACGAAATGTTCTGGCACATGTTGGACAAACATGTGTGGGCACCATTGTTGCAGCATTTGCAGCTCTGGCTTTGTGGAGAGCTCACTTCTCTTGTGCTAGGATTGTCAGATGTCTGGCAACCTTGGGGGATCAGCATGCGCCATGTCAATCGATCTTGTGCTAGGATTTCCCACGAGGTGGTGTCGATATCAAGGGACTTGAAGGAGGCTTTCAACTTAGTACTTGGCTTTTGTTGGAACCCTGACATTCTCGTTGTATCTCTTCCTTTGTCGCCCCCCCCCCCCATGCGATTACCACATCATTACATGAGTGATAAATCCACTACTGCTCTGCTCTATGTTTTCTGCCTAGGCTTGGGATGGATCACACACTGTGTCATTTATGTATTTATTAGATTTATTTTGCACCTTACATTTTCAACAAAGGCTGATATTGTTGTGACCCAGTCCCAAGTAGGTAGTAGGAAATTCAGTCAGTGAAAAGACAAACTTAATCGAACAGCTTAGAATTACTTCATTCCCAGCGTAGTTCAACTAAATTAAAGTAAATTCCTCCCAACACAAATTCCTCAGTCCTATTGCAAACCTTGTTTCAATTAAGCAAACTGCCAAAGGCCTTTCTTGGTAAACGTTCAGAAGTCACAGATACAAATAAATGCAAGAAGATGAAGCTACCAATGTTGTTTTCTGGCAAAGCCCAAATGCCATTGCTGGTCTGTTTTAAGCCATATGCAAGGGGCCAATTCTCTTTGCCTTACTCCCGAGTCATCCTCTTTGCTTGAGCTGCTCTTGCCTTCTGGCAGCTCTTTTCATGTGTGCACTAGGAACAGGCTCCTCCTGTTCCTCTGCCTCACATCAGTCTCTGGAGGCTCTGGCATCTGCACCTCACTCCCCGATGGCCCTGGCCCCACCTCAGCCTCATCGATGTCCAACTCCATTGTCAGCTTTGCGGGCTGCTGGCAGACCACAACAGATATGGAGTTTCTCTTGCTGTGGCATCGAACCATTCTTTGAAAGAGGATTTGTTTCCCACATGGATTTGTGCAGGTAAAGATGTTTGATGCAAGGTGAATCTACTGTGTCATCAACATTGGTGCAATCACTAAACTCTTAGAAGGAAATGTGATGTAAGCTATGTCCTTAAATAGATAGAATCTCTCCTTCCCTGTATCCCTGTTCCATTTTCTGTCTATTATCCACCACATAATTTGCTTTTGTGCTTTTTAAGGATAAACAGACTTCATGCTTTTGGAAGCTGTACACCAGCTCTTTCAAAACCTTCAGGAAGGGAAGAAGGGGGAAAAAGGGGGTCCTATGACTCTAATTGAGTTTTCATGTCTTGTTTTCTCCTTCAGTAAAACAGCACTGAAACATCCATCCATTACTTACCTTTCATTGTTTTTAGGAGCTTACTTGGTGTACAGTACATTTCATACCAACACAATTTTCATTAACTAACCCAGTCTTTTATCTTTCTTTTGAACTTTCCTTTCCTTTCCTTTCCTTTCCTTTCCTTTCCTTTCCTTTCCTTTCCTTTCCTTTCCTTTCCTTTCCTTTCCTTTCCTTTCCCTTCCCTTCCCTTTCCTCCTTCTATCTTCCTTTCCTTTCCTTTCCTTTCCTTTCCTTTCTTTTCCTTTCCTTTCCTTTCCTTTCCTTTCTTTTCTTTTCTTTTCCTTTCCTTTCCTTTCCTTTCCTGAGTTCCTCCAACTCAGTAAGCTCAAACTGCCCAAGGAGCTGCTGATCCAGTTCTACAGAGGAATTATTGAGTCTGTCATTTGCACCTCTATAACTGTCTGGTTCCTTTCCTTTGCAACCCAACAAGAAAAACACAGACTTCAGAGGATAATTGCAGAAAAAAATTGCTACCAACTTGCCTTCCATTGAGGACCTGTATACTGCACGAATCAAGAAGAGGCCGTGAAAATATTTGCAGATCCTCGCATCCTGGACATAAACTGTTTCAACTCCTACCCTCAAAAGCAGCTATAGAGCACTGCACACAGAACAACTAGACACAAGAACAGTTTTTCCCCGAAGGCCATCACTCTGCTAAACAAATAATTCCCTCAACACTGTCAGACTATTTACTGAATCTGCACTACTATTAATCGTTTCATAGTTCCCATCACCAATCTCTTTCCACTTATGACTGTATGACTATAACTTGTTGCTGGCAATCCTTATGATTTATATTGATATATTGATCATCAATTGTGTTGTAAATGTTGTACCTTGATGAACGTATCTTTTCTTTTATGTACACTGAGAGCATATGCACCAAGACAAATTCCTTGTGTGTCCAATCACACTTGGCCAATAAAATTCTATTCTATTCTATTCTTTCCTTTCCTTTCCTTTCCTTTCCTTTCCCTTCCCTTCCCTTCCCTTCCCTTCCCTTCCCTTTCCTCCTTCTATCTTCCTTTCCTTTCCTTTCCTTTCCTTTCCTTTCCTTTCCTTTCCTTTCCTTTCCTTTCCTTTCCTTTCCTTTCCTTTCCTTTCCTTTCCTTTCCTCCTTCTATCTTCCTTCCTTCCTTTTTTTTCCTCCTATCTTCTCCTTTTTCCTTTCCTTTCCTTTCCTTTCCTTTCCTTTCCTTTCCTTTCCTTTCCTTTCCTTTCCTTTCCTTTCCTCCTTCTATCTTCCTTCCCTTCCCTTCCCTTCCCTTCTTTTTCATATCCCAAATTACGTTTCTTAAAAATCGAAGGCATATTTCAATTTAAAATCAGAGAATTGTCATAGAAATCAGTGGCATTAAATTTAAACAGTGTATTTTGGAAAAAAGTGCATCTTCATTAGCAAGGTTAAATAAAGCTACATACAACAGTGGCCAAAATTATGGAAACCTTTTGGGAAAAGATTATTATTATTATTTTTTTATAAAAAGTTTTATTTTTACAATCATATCAAATAATTCATCCAATGTACAGTTATATACAATTAGTCGGGCTTGCCCAGTCACCGCCCTTTTTAACACTCTTCCTCTTCTACCTTCTTTACTTTCCAAACCTTCCTCTCCTTCTCTTATCTACATCCGCTCCTCCTCCACCCTACACCTTCCTTCTCCTCTACTATCCTCTTCCTTCCTCTTCTCCTCTTTCCTACCTCCTACTCTCTCTTTTCTCCTCCTCACCGTTCTAAAATGGTAACTATGCAGACCCGACCCTACATTAATTATATTTCTTCAATAATCCTGTACATTAACCATCACTCCATCTCTACCAAACCCCCAATTCCCTCCCCTTACCCCCACCCCCACCCCGACTTCCCAGAACAAAATGCAGGGTATCAAAACTAACAATCATAATCCAAAATAATTCCTAAATTATAATCTCTAGTCACACCACACTTAGTCACACTCTCAATTCCCTTCTCCTTCAGAAATATATCTAATACAAAATATTTCCTAAATTTACTCATATGCTATTCGATATTTTTTATCTGATACTTATTTTAAATATAATCAATCCACATTTTCCATTCTAGAATATATTTTTTAGTGTATAGTCTTTCAAAGCGGAGATTTTGTCATCTCTGCCAGATTTGATACTTTGAGTGTCCATTCTTGATTGTAGGTAATTCTTCTTTCTTCCAATACTGAGCAATCAAAAGTCTTGCGACTGTTGTTAAGTTCAAAATCAATTTAGTCTCTATAGCTGTATAGTCCATAATTATTCCTAGTAGAAAGAACTGCGGAGTAAACTTAATCTTCTTTTTCAAAATATTCTGCATGATCCACCATACTTTAATCCAAAATGCTTTAACTTTTTTACAAGTCCACCATATATGAATAAGTGCATCTTCACAATCGCATCTCCAACATTTAGCAAGATCTAATATGTGTTTCTTGTAAACAGGTAATGTCATTTTAAATTGTTTCAAATAATGAAATACTTTCCTTCTCTTCATGTGAATTCAGGCCATTAACATTCCAAGATAATAGTTTAATTGCCATTATCAAGGAAACTTTTGGAACACCAGCCGCAGATCACATTTTACTTTAGGCCTTGCTCCTCCCACTGTTTCCGCTTGTAGTAGTTGCCAGTTGTTGTTGTGCCTTCATCTCTTGTTCCTGCGCTTAGCAGCAGCTCTTGTCAGCCTTTGTTCTTTTGAATCTAAACCCGAGGTATTTCCAACACTTGTAATAAATCTTCTTCCATCACAATCTGTTCTTGTACCTGCTTCACTTCTCTTCCTTCACTTCAGCCTCCTTCTTCTAGCTTCCAATGGGGGAAGACTTCCAACTTTTAATACCTCAACATAAAATTCTCTTGCTTTTCCAACTGTATTGAAACGATGTACTTTCCTGCATAATATACTATTATACCAGTTGGAATATCCCATCTATATTCAATCTGACGTTTTTTAAGTTCATTCACCAGGAAGGCAAATTCCTTCCTAGCCCTTAACATTTTTGGTGGAATTTCCTTTAATATCAAAATATCTTGACCAGCAATCTGAATCTTCTCCCCCTTATATGAAGCTTGCAAAATCTGATTTCTCACTGTTCTGTTTGTAAAATAAATAACAACATCCCTTGGCAACTTTTTTTGCCTTGCTATCCAAGAATTCACACGATATATTTTATCAATTTGATAAGCCACATCTGCTGGGCAAGCTGCTAATATCTCAGCAAATACTTCAGAAAAAATTTCCCTTAAATTCTCTTCCTTATTTTCTTTCAAACCTCGGATTCTAAGAGCAAATTCCATATTTCTATATTGTATCAAAACTATTTCATCCTCTGTTTTTTCCATTTTACTTTGAAATTCATCCATTTTATTTTCTAATTTTAAATTATGTTGCTTAATTTCTTCAACCTCCTCTTCTAATAAAATCACATTCGTTGCCAAACTTTGTACTGCCATTACAAATCCTTCTTTAACTTCTTTATTTCCCACTTGAATTTCTGATATCTGCTCTTTCATTTCAGACATCTCATCAGTTATTACTTTAAATTTTTCTTCTATAAAGCCTTTTAAGTTCTCTTGTAACGCCTCTAAATTCAATGTTCTAGTCTCTGCTGTATGAGCTGGAGGCACCAGCTGATAAAGTTCCAGAGCTCTTTGTTACAGTAGACTTTAATTGTTTGGCTGCCATCTTCTATAAAATTATTTATTTATTTATTTCCAACTTAATATTCACTTTAAATCTTCTTAACTTGAGAAACACAGTCTTTTAAAGCAATATTTAAAAATCTCCTAGATTCTATCAGCAGGCAGCAAAGAGTTAAAGAGTTAAAGCAGCAAGTAACATGCAAATTACCAACTGCAGACGGCAAACGCTGAAAGTATCGCCGCTTTCCACTCGTTAACTTGTTAACAATTCGCCTCCATTTTCTTACTGTTTTCAAGCTTGTTACAAAGTATCGGGAATCGGCTTAGCTACTTGCATAAAGTTCTCCCACTTTCGTTCTGTCCGGTATAATCCTTTATTGTCCAAAATAAATCTCGGCGTTTGGTCGTGGTGATTGGTTCCACCAAAGCAGAAGAATCCTCGGATCTGGAGCACTTCGGGTTACTGGAGGGAACTTAATCCTTCAAACCCCTTTTTTCTCAGGGGCTTTAGGGAAATTCAACCTCTGCCCTCAGCTCACCACCTTCTCCTTCTCCTGAAGAGGGGGTTTTCCGAACCGCTGGACAGCAGATTTAAGCTGTCCTAGCGATTCCACATAATCCATAGGTTGGTGATCGTAAAGATCACCGCCATCACCTACGGTGCCAAACCGGAAGTGTGGGAAAAGATTATTTTTGAGGTTTGGTGGTTAATAACTTTTTCTGGAGGCGGGGGACTATCAAGATAATCATATTCCATTGCAGGAATGGCCTGGGAATAGCTAGACCTTAACCCAATTGAAAATCTATGGAGCTGACTAAAGAAACTTGTTAATCAAAAGCGACCCAGCAGTAAAACCCAGTTAATAGAAACAATCATTCAATCTTGGTTTCACTTGATAACAGCTGCATAGCTAAAGGACTTGGTTCACTCCATGGGAAGACGTTGTCAGGCCGTAAGTCATGCTAAAGGTTACCCAACTAAGTATTAACTGACATGTTGGTAATTTTTTTATATCTCATTTTTTCTATGGTGATAATTTTTGTATATCTCATTTTTTCCTACCTGTTTCACTTTTCTCCTTTATACTGTAACTTCTATTCTAATAGCAAATCCTTCATAAAGGTTATTGCATTACTTTCTTAATTAAATTTTCTTTCCATTGATGTATAATTTTATGGTACTACTCCAGAAAAAAAAAGGAGTGTTATTAGCTAGCTTTAGAAAATACACTTTTCTCAAAAGGTTTCCACAAATCTGGCCACTAGTGTATATGGCTGAGACAAGCATCTTTCCATTAAGGCCAGCTCTTAAGTATGTAAATATGATGGTGAATCATGCTTCACTTGAAAATGGACTTCCAGACATTCCAAGGTTTCAGTTTTGGGCAGATGAAATGCAACTTCCATTGATTACTATTTATATGTAGATAACGCTCACTAAATACAATAGAATTGTTCTGACTTCCTTTCCCCCCCCCTCCCCATGCCAAATTCATTATCTTGCCTATGTTCTTCAATTAACGCAGTTAATGAGTTTCCTCCCACCAAAGTTGTACTCTTTTCAATTTTGCATCCGCTGGTTAGTGTTGGCAGTGTTTATTAATAAAAACAACTTAACATATAATTGCTCTGTTTGGGTGAGGGAAAGAAGGCCCGCAATTGTGAACACAGAACAAAGGATCTTGCATTAGTATTATACCCGACGCATTTCTCAGGATGAAAATTCACATCCAGTCCTCAAATGGCTTCCATTGAAAAGGAAACAGTTCTGAACACCCTTTCTTTCTTTCTTCCTTCCTTTCTTTCTTTTTTTCCATCTGGGATATTTTAGCAGCACAAATCATTGTGTCATACAATGCCAGGGATAAAGACTTAAGTGCCTCAATTACAAGCCCTACTCTGCATTCTCTAATCAACAGTGAAGTAAATAATTAAATACTATGCTCCTTCCAGAGTTCTTTATAGACAATAAATGTCTCTATATCTCATTATCTATTCTAGTTAGGGACAGACAAAATGTGCTTAATTTCAGCGCTGGTTTTACCTCTCACTCTGTCATTTGCCCTTAATGTTCAAATTTCAGGCCAAACAACGCATATTGACTTTTCAAGAAAACTGAGCAAGATACGTAACCTAGTACTCAAGGATATGGTTGGCGCTTCCTGGAGAGGATTCAACGTATAAACAATGTGAAAGTGTAGAGAAAACTGCTGTTTATTTTATCCTTAATTGTTTGATTTTATCGTTTGATTGCAATAGTTACTTTTTTGTAAACCATAAAATGTATGCTGCTGAGTTGTAGATTTGATAATATTTTGCCAGAATCACAAATTTATTTATTTATTTATTTGTTTGTTTAGTTTGTCAAATGTGTACGAGATAAGACATATAAGTGTAAACTTACACATGAGTCATGAAATGGGTACAAATAAATGGGGACAGTAGGAGAGGGACGGTAGGCACACTGATGAGCTTATGCACGCCCCTTACAAACCTCTTGGGAATGGGGTGAGGTCCACGGTAGACAGTTTAAGGTTGAAGCTGTGAGGGTTTGAGCATTCCAAGTATTGACCACTCTGTTGCTGAAGTCATATTTTCTGCAATCAAGTTTGGAGCGGTTTACATTGAGTTTGCATCTATTGTTTGCCTTGTATTATTGCATTTGAAGCTGAAGTAGACACTGAGAGGTAGGACTTCCTTCCTTCTTTCTTCTGCCTTCCTCTTCTGTGTATAGATCAGATTTTAAACAGCTAGAATGAAGCCACCTTATCAGAGGTCAGATCCTTCAGTCATATCCTCCTTTAAAACTATTCCTTGCTTAATGGTCTCTTTCCTTGATCTCTCAATTTGGTTTTAGAATAGAATAGAAATAGAATTGGAAGGGACCTTGGAGGTCTTTTAGTCCAACCCCCTACTTAGGCAGGAAACCCTACACCACTTCAGACAAATGGTTATCCAATATCTTCTTAAAAACTTCCAGTGTTGGAGCATTTGTAACTTCTGGAGGCAAGTTGTTTGACTGATTAATTGTTCTAACTGTCAGGAAATTTCTCCTTAGTTCCAAGTTGCTTCTCTCCTTGATTAGTTTCCACCCATTGCTTCTTGACCTGCCCTCAGGTGCTTTGGAGAGTAGCTTGACTCCCTCTTCTCTGTGGCAGCCCCTGAGATATTGGAACACTGCTATCATGTCTCCCCTAGTCCTTCTTTTCATTAAACTATTAATTCTAAGCCAATTCAACAGAAAACACACTGTACTCAGGAAGCTGTGAATCATGTTCTTTGTGTTTGGTGAGTTCAGCTCTGCTCTTCTGCAACTCTCCTTTTCATGATATTCTGGAGAATAAAAATTAGAAAGCTAAACACGTCTGTTTGTGCTGCAAAAAATTCACAAAAAGATTAATTATTCCCAGCTCCCAGGCTCAAAATACCGACTTACACATACTGTATTTTTAATCACATTTCAACAAACAAATTTCACCCATTTGCATATTTGATTCTGAAGCGTGATCTCTTTTTTTTTTCAAGTCTACTGTACAGTGGCAGCTATTCCCATCACAATCTCCTTCCCACTCACACAGACACACACGCACGCACACACAAAGCTGATGAACTTTGCACCATTAAAAGTCTCAAAGCATTTTCACTCCTGCAACTAAACAGCAGAGCATGTATTATTTAAGAAACTTCTCTTCATTGGGAGGATTATGAATGCGGTAAGTGCAACCCACTGCTTAGTATGTTATTCCTTTACCTGTCTTAATAAACTGCCGTAATTTTCTTAAGCAACGCAGTACCTGTAGATCCTGCTACAATTTAGTCCCTTGCTGTTCAACTCTCATATGACCTAACTCAACTGGATCATAATGGTTGCATAAATCAATCTTCAGTGGTTTGTGGGCTCCCAAAAGTCTAGTACATTTGCTTTCAGGGCATTTCTAGTTCATCTGCCCAGGATATTGTAGACCAAAGTAATTTGTGGTGGTCAGATATTGCACAGAGAAAAAAAAAGCAAGGCATTGTGAGGTGGTAAACAGAGAAAGGGGAGTTGCATAGAAGTCATTGGACGCCTCTTGTGGAATTGGATTGGTATCTTCTTAATGCCATATTCTTTGTTCTGTGATAATAATTGTTGCCTTTATTTTTAAATCCTAGCCAGAAAAAAAGCCATTGTAACACTTAGTTGGTTTATTAATAAGCATTGCTGAGGCTAGCTAGCAAGAGCAGGCAACTTTTGTGCAATAAAACTCATTAACTTCATTAATTGGAGAGCATAGGCAACATAATGAATTTGTCATTAGGGGAAAGTAAGAGCAATTCTATTGTGTTTAGTGACTGTTGCCTACTTACAAACACGAGTCAATGGAGCCTGCGTCCTTAGGGCTGCTTATGAAATTGGGAGGAGAAAATGGCAGAATGAAGAATGGTTTTGCTGTGCATATAATGGAAACTCATCTATTCTGCACTACCCAAGCTAGTATTCAAAGCGAAATATGAGTACTTTTGCAACCAAATTGCCAAGCTCGGAGCTCAAACCAACAGCCTAACTACCAACCGAAGGTACTAATGTTTAAACACATTTCAATGAGTACTTTTTCTACTGTGTTCAAAGTCTAAAAATGTCATGGTTTTATTAAAATGCCTGCAATAATTTGATTGTGTTCTATAGATTTGCAGAGAAACAACAAGTAACTGCAATAAACAAACAAAAAAATAAATTTTAAATTTTTAAAAAAAATATATTTTATATATACTGAGAGCTTATTGTCAGGGTTCCAAAAATTATATCCAAAAATATATTTTATATATACTGAGAGCTTATTGTCAGGGTTCCAAGGAACACTCCCAATGAAATAAAGCTCTGAGGCTTGAGGTTCCTCAGAGTTCCAATTTATTAGAGATGTCATGTTGGCACAGCTGGGAAAACCCGAAACTGAAAGCTTCCAGGTTTTCCACATCCAGTTGACAGTTCACAGCCCTGCCCCACACCCACAAGTTCATCACATTGTCCAATCAACTCTTCACACTCAATTGGATACAGTCTTCAGGCAGTCTACATCAGACGCAGGCAAAAGTCCTTGAATACGGAATGTTGTTATGACTAACTTTCTACCGCTCCAACAACAACCCCCTCCCAACTTCCTCAGCTAAAATATGTGGCAGTTAAGAAGCAAAAAGAAAATTGCCTTCCAAAATTGACACTTACGCACCGAAGACAAATTTCTTGTGTGTCCAACCACACTTCACCAATAAAGAATTCTATTCTATTCCTAGTCTAGTCTAGTCTAGTCTAGTCTTGTCAATTCCATTCCATTCCATTCCATTCCATTCCAATCTATTCTATAAATAAATGCCACATAGAGGGAAATTGTACATACAGCAATGTACAAATTTTTGCGCAACAGAAAACATATACATTTTTAAACATGTTTTTTTAATAGTGAATGTAATATAGGTAGTGGATAGTTAAAATTATGTTTCATTGGATTCACGTTTTTTCCCACAAAATAACTGGATCTTAAGAATTGCATCTGCTGAAGATCATGAAGCTTTTGTTCATCCTTTAGAGGAGGACTACTCTTATTGTGATGCCACTAAGGAGATCGCATCCTTTCAAAGTTTCAAGACAATAACTTTGTTGCTTTGCTGGAAGGATAGAGAAAATATTTATGGTTTTACTTCAGTGGTGGGTTGCTATTGGTTCACCCTGGATCAGGCAAACTGCAGCAGCAGGAGACTCCACCCACCTGGCAAGACGTCTCTGCACATGCGCACTGGGAGTGACCAAAATTGAAACCCACTACTGCTTTACTTCAGGGTAAAGTAGAGAATGCAGAGTACAATTTCTCCACCCCTCTTCAGATCTGTATAGTCTTGAAAACTAAGCTGGACCAGGTTAATACTTGAATCATCATCTTCTTTGAATGACCCCCTAATCCCTTGAGGGGTGGAGTCTGGGCAATTGAATGGAGCTGACCAAATTTACTGGCTGGATGCCTTCTTGCCATCAATCTGGAGTTTTGTTCAGCAAATATTTTCTCAGTGTGCCCAGGGGGAGAAATATCTGCCTCTATCTAGGATCGAACTCAAAGCCTCTTGATTGTGAGGTGAGAGCTCCACCTCTACGCCACCACACCATTCAGTTAGTACTTGAATAAAAAACTCAAATCCCAAAGTGATAAACAATAACCTTAGGAAAAGTCAATGACAAACCATCTCAATATTGCCGATGGGAAGAATCAAAGTGGACATGATGGAGAGTTTATTTGCAACACATTTTTATAATTGGCATACCTGTACGTATTTTTACATCAGCATCTACATAACTAGATTTGTCGCCCCACTGATCTCAATGATGAGCTAAAGTCCATTTAACTTTGAGGGACTTGTAAACAAATACCTTTGCTGGGCTTCTGTTGGAACCATAAAAATGTTTCTCATTTTGTAGCTCGGACCCATTTTGCTTATTGCAAACCTGAGGTTTTGGGAAAGCCTCACAAAATAAATTTATGTATGGATCTAGAGCAACAGGTCATTAATCAGGGAATAGAAAAATTTAAAAAGATAATTAAAAACGCTCAAGATTATATTGGTTTTTGATTTCACCTAAAAATATCTTGTTATCTGGGTCATGTTATTCTATACCGCAAATGAACACGACCTTCACACTCGCCAGAAGACAATGGAAAAAAAAGGCTTTCAGATTTACTCATTATGGAAAGAATATGCAGATGGTCCTTAAGCAGTGATGGGATTCAGCCGGTTCGCACCACTTCGGGAGAACCGTTTGTTAACTTTCTGACCAGTTTGGCAAACTGGTTATTGGAAGAAATCATTAGGGCAGAGAACCAGTTGTTAAATTACTTGAATCCCACCACTGTCCTCAATTTATAACTTCAACCAAGCCCAACATTTCTGTTGCTAAGCAAGACATACATTAAGTAAGTGCGCCTCATTTTAGGACCTATCTTGCCACAGTTGTTAAGTGATCCACTGCAGTTGTTAGATTAGCAACACAGTTTTGAAGGGAATCTGGATTACCCATTAACGTTGCTTGTCAGAAGGTCGCAAAAGGGGACCACATGACCCTGGGATGCTGCATCCGTCATAAATATGAACCAGTTGCTAAACATCCAAATATTGATTGTGTGACTATGGGGATTCTGCAATGGTCACAAGCATGAAAACAGTCATAAGGACTTTTTTCAAGACCGTTTAACTTTGATCAGTCACTAAAAAAATGGTTCTAATGCCTGTACTGAGTTTATTGAAAGGATGTTACATGTGAAAAAATTCAGTATATCCAAATAGAGTATTTATAGAATATAGAATAACAGAGTTGGAAGGAACCTTGGAGGTCTTCTAGTCCAACCCCCTGTTTAGGCAGGAAACCCTACACCACTTCAAACAAATAGTTATCCAATCTCTTCTTAAAAACTTCCAGTGTTGGAACATTCACAACCTCTGAAGGCAAGTGTTCCACTGATTAATTGTTCTAATTGTCAGGAAATTTCTCCTTAATTCTAGATTGCTTCTTTCCTTGATTAGTTTCCACCTGTCCTCAGGTCACTTGGAGAATAGCTTGACTCCCTTTTCTTTGTGGCAGCCCCTGAGATATTGGAACACTGCTATCATGTCTCCCCTAGTTCTTCTTTTCATCAGACTAGACATACTCAGTTCCTGCAACCGTTCTTTATATGTTTTAGCCTCCAGGCCCCTAATCATCTTTGTTGCTCTTCTCAGCACTCTTTCTAGAGTCTCAACATCTTTTTTACATCATGGTAACCAAAACTGAATGCAGTATTCCAAGTGTGGACTTATTAAGGCATTATAAAGTGGTATTAACACTTCACGTGATCTTGATTCTATCCCTCTGTTTATACAGCCTAGAACTATGTTGGCTTTTTTTGGCAGCTGCTGCACACTTCTGGCTGATTCTCCACTGGGACTCCAAGATCCCTCTCACCGTTACTACTATTGAGCAAGGTACCACATATACCGTATCTGTGCATTTCCTGGATCCATTTTATGTACTCCAGAATGGCTTAAGCATGAATGGATTTGTCATGCTGCACACAAGTTTTCTTTTTCAAACAATTTGTTCAGCCACCTTTCTGAGCCAATAGGCAAGGTTTGGAAAGTTGGCTTGAAAATGCATTTCTGTGCCTGTTTTTCCTGATGTATGCATTTTCCCATGTGCCTTTCACATTATAATTGGTGGGACCTTAGTGAATTTTTTCACCTTTTCACTTTCAGCCTAGAGAAATATTTGCACATATTTGTTCCTTGGAGATACATTTTGCAAAACGGGGGGGGGGGGAATACAAAATATTGATTCTCTTCACATGCTTTCTAGAGCAGGGTCTCTGTTAGATTCGGGCAATAACGAGGCAGGAGACCAGGATAGTGACAACAGCTCTTTACTATATGGTGAACCCAGCAGCTCGGGCTGGGAAAACCCTCTCTTTATATACAGTTTAGCCAGAGGCTTCATCCAATCAGCAACATGCTTTTTCCCGCTCAGTTTTCCCTCCACAACTCTTAAAGATACATTACACTCCTTCCCTCCCAGAGAACACTTTACCAATATTTACATAGAATTAACATCTTATTTTTCAACGTAATCACGCAAGTAGACTGGGCGTCTCCTGACTCTTTTGGACCTGCGCAATTCATTTTCTGGGAGTGAGTCGAGCTGACCGGAGGGACTGTTTGTTCCTCTCAGCTCCTCCTCTGCCATCCGGCCCTGGATTATTGCAGAGTCGTCCCTGCTGTTTTCAGGAGGAACCGGTTGGCGTCGCTGGACCTCCTGGAACTCAGATAAGTCCTGCGTTTGCCCGGGTTTGAGTCAGCTGTGGATTCAAACATTGAATAGTCAGGGCCTGTTTCGTCTGATTCTGTTTACGGTTATCGTTTCTTATTTGGTCTATGTGGCGCTTCCATACCCGGCCATCCTCTATCTCTACTAGATATGATTTTGGTCCTGTTATTTCTAGGATTTTCCTGCTAACCAGGTCGGGCCTCGCTGTAGTTGTGTGCCCACACTAGGTACTTCTGCCATCCTCTTGTTTTACCGTGTGCCCCTTTGTAACCGTCTGGTGTGTAGTTTGGGTTTAAGCGGTCTAGTGGGCACCTAGCTTCCGACCCATTAATAGCTCTGCGGGCTTCGGCCAGTTGTTACACAGGGGTTCTGTGTTGGACTGCTAGGAATGTATCGATTTTGTTTGCCAATCGCCTGGCCTGATTCTGGACAATGCTTCCTTTGCGCTCGAGCAAGCGTTCTGCAAGGCCGTTAAATCGCAGGGTGGAAAGGCGCCGAGAGGACATGTCGGATGCCCTCCTCTGCCAAGTACCCTCAAACTGGGTTGCCGTGGAATTGCGGGCGTTATCGGAGACTAAAGTGTCGGGCAACCCGTGGGTTACAAATAGGTGCCGTGGGACTGAAATCACGGCCTCGGCTGTCATGGATCTCATGAGAATGATTTCCAGCCATTTGGAGTAGGCATCGACTACTACCAGAAAGGTTTGGCCGTGGAAGGGCCGGCAAAATCGATATGGATCCTAGACCAAGGGCCCTGGGGTCTCTCCCATTCCGAATCGGGGCCGTTGGGGTAGCGGTCTGGACTCCTGGCAGGCCTGGCATTTCCCTACCCTTTCAGCAATTTCCGAGTCCATTAAGGGCCACCACACATAGCTTCTCGCTAGACCCTTCATTCTCACGATCCCTGGGTGGCCTTCGTGAAGGAGCTCCAATACCTTTTCCTCAATTTCTCCGGGATCACCACTGATCCCCCATAGCAGGCACCCCTTGAGCTGAGAGTTCCCCCGTTTTTACAAATTCTTTAAAACGCGCCCGGCGCAGTGGCCAACCTCTTTGTACCCAACCAATTACAGTCCTTATTGTAATGTCCTTATACGAAGCCGAGCCACCTCTTTGGATGTGACTGGGCCAGAGTCCAAAGAGTCAATTAGCAGAACTGGTGTCCCGGAGTGGGGTCTTGATAGTCTCTGGTAGCGGGCATCTGCTCAGGGCATCTGCATGCCTAATTCCTTCCTGGCGGTGTAGTAATTTGTAAGAATCGCTGCCAGGAAGATAGTCCATCTGGTCAGTCTGGGCGAAAGTGCCACGGCGTTGGGCGTCGCCTGCCAGCAGGCCTAGCAAGGTCTATGGTCCGTGATGATTTCAAATCACGACCAAATACATATTCATGGAATTTCTTTACTCCGGAGACTATAGCCAAGGCTTCCTTATCAAGCTGGCTATAATTCCTTTCAGTTGATGACATGGTTCGGGAGTAGTATGCAATAGGGGCTTCTGTGCCATTTGGCAACCTGTGGCTGAGCACAGCCCCACCCCATAGGGAGATGCATCAGCTTAACACTAATGGCAGCGTGCCATTGTATTGGATAAGGAGGCTATCACTCGATAGGAGATTCTTTACCTTGAATGCCCTAGCTTCCGCCTTTCCCCAAGACCATGCAGCCGTCTTTGCTAGTAATTTATGCAGCGACTCGGCTACTGTTGCCTTATTCCTTAAGAATACGCGTGAAGTTGACCAGACCTAAGAATGCCTGTAACTCCGTTTTGTTCTTTGGAACCAGGGCCTTCCTGATGGCCCGTACCTTGCTTTCAGTGGGGTGAATCCCTTCCCTGTCTATCCGGTAGCCCAGGAATTCCACAGATTCAACCCCGATCTGGCATTTGTTCAGTTTAACTTTGAGACCCGCAGACCGGAAAATGCCCAAAACTTTTCGCAACCTTACCCCTAATTCCTCTAGATTCTCAGCGGATACCAGTACATCGTCAAAGTATGGTACCACCCCTGGTAGTCCTTGCAATAGCCGCTCCATGAGGTTCTGAAATAACCCTGGAGCCACACTAACCCCAAACTGTAACCGGGTGCACTTAAAAGCCCCTCTGTGAGTCACAATTGTCTGTGCTTGGCTGTGCTGCTATCTACAGGCAGCTGTTGATAGGCTTGGGCCAAGTCTAGCTTGGCAAAACCTGCCCTTGCCCCATTGAGTGCAGTAAGTGCTGTACCACGGGCAGGGTAAGCACTCTTTGCAACGCTTTGTTAAGCGTTGCCTTATAGTCAGCGCAAATCCGGACCGACCCGTCCGGTTTGACTGGGGTGACTATAGGGTCTCCCACTTAGCATGGTCAACTGGCACTAGAATTCCCTGGTTTACTAGTTGTCCAGTTCCCGGTCAATCCTGGGCTTTAGGGCTAACGGGACCCTCCTAGCCTTTAAGCGAATAGGGGCAACTTGTGGGTCTAAGTTAAAGAAATAGGGGTCCCGTGTACTTGCCCAGGCAGTCTCTGAAAACGTCCCCAAATTCCTTCATGAGTGCGTCTTTGAGGTTGACTTCGTTTCTGAAGATTCCAGTCACTCCCATGCCCAATGCTCGAACCAGTCCAGTCCCAACAAGCTTGGCAGGGTCCCATCGACTATGGTGATGGGCAGAGTTTTCTTGTATTGTCCATACTCGGCGTGGACGGACGTTACCCCTCGAACAGGGATGCGATTCCTTGGTAGTCTTGTACCTTTAATTTCTGTGGTTTCAGCTTGCGCTTTGCGATGGCGGGTAAGGCTTTCACGAGAGTGTTCCAGGGCATGATCGTGATCGCTGAGCCGGTGTCCACCTCCAATCGGCACGGCACCCCCTCAATCTTCATTTTCGTAAAGATTTTTTTTTGTAAGCGTGGTGGTGCGTGACCCACTCTCACGACAGTCTGATTCAACCGCGCCTTTTTTGAATTGCCCAATCACGGGCCGCTTCGTCGTTCCCGCCCTCTGATTGGTCGGTTTGAATTTTTGGCGGGAAGGTTGGGGTGCTCGACACGCCTGTGCTATGTGCCCCTTCCTTTCGCACCGCCGACAAATCGCATCCTTGAATTTGCATTGTTGTCGTTGGTGTTGCCCTCCACAACTCGCGCAGTCACCCCGGTCTTCTTTCTCCGGCCTCCCGGTGTGGAAGACTCCTTCCTCTTCCTCACCGTCCGACTCGGCCTGGACCTCTTCGTTGTGGACCGGGGTTGATTTCGCACCAGCCGTTGGTGCGAGCGGCTTTTGTAGGGTTTCCGCCGCCTGGGTAGACATCTCATGAGCCCTGGCTTCATCCAAGGCGTTTGCCAGCGTCAGGTTGCTTTTGGACAGCAGCCGCCGTCGCAAACGGATGTCCCTGACCCCACGAATGAGTTGCTCCAGCAATGCCTCATCCAAGTCTCGGTACTCACAATGTTTCGTGGCTTTCCTCAGGGCTGCCATGTATGCGCTAATGGACTCGCCCTCTTGCTGCCTGCGCTCCCTGAATTCGAACCGTTGCATATACTTGGACGGCGTTGGTGCATAATGGGCTTTCAATAAAGTCTGCAGGGTCTGCCACGGTACCGATTGTACCGGCGTTGGCTCGCCAGCGATTCTGGGGTGTCGAAACCCTCTGGACCGCAGTGGCCCAGGAAATACGCCCGTTTCCTGTTGTCTGAGACTCCCTGAAGTTCGTTCGCCTCTAGGAAACACTCGAAGCGAGCCATGTATGACCCCCATTTTTCCTTCGCTGGGTCGAATGGCGCTGGCGGTGTGTAGCTGGACATCGCTGCTTTCCGCCCCTTGTTTGCTGGGTTCGCGTCTTCCTGGTGACTTCAGCTTTTTTCCTGGCGCTCTTAGCCTCGAGATCCCACCTTCGTCGCCAGTGTTAGATTCGGGCAATAACGAGGCAGGAGACCAGGATAGTGACAACAGCTCTTTACTATATGGTGAACCCAGCAGCTCGGGCTGGGAAAACCCTCTCTTTATATACAGTTTAGCCAGAGGCTTCATCCAATCAGCAACGTGCTTTTTCCCGCTCAGTTTTCCCTCCACAACTCTTAAAGATACATTACAGTCTCCAACCTTAGCAACTTTAAGACTTGTGGACTTCAACTCTCAGAATTCCTCAGCCAGCTTTGCTTTGAATTTCCTCAGCCAGCTTCAACTCTGGGAGTTGAAGTCCACAAGTCTTAAAATTGCAAAGGTTGGAGACCCCTGTTCTAGAGGAAATAAAATTTGGTAAATTACTATTAAAATTAAATGCAGGCCAATGACCAATAATGGGCTCTTTTCTACAATGGACCCTTGTAAATTTTCAGTCATCACCTCCTCCTCCATCTACAAGGCGAAACCCAGTGTTTAGCAAGGCAATAATTAACTCAATTAACCCAGCTGTCAAAAACTTTCCAACAAAATAAAGCTCATTTTTACTAGAGGCTAGTATTAGTAAAACATCCTAAAACATTTGAAACTACCGATAAGCAGGCGTTCCTCCTACATGCTCAGTTTCTGGATTTGCATTTTAAATCCATCTTTATTTAGCATATTCTTCATTGGGTGACATCCAGTTTACTCTCAGTTATATTGTCCTTTGGACAATTTACATTCCTATGAATGTATATGAAGTATAGCACCAGAAGGCAGGACAAGAAACAATGGACGGAAATTAATCAAAGAGAGAAGCAACCTGGAATTAAGGAGAAACTCCCTAACAGTGAGGACAATTAACCAGTGGCACAGCTTGCCTTCAGAGGTTGTGAGTGCACTGGAGGTTTTTAAGAAGAGGCTGGACAGCCCATTGTCTGAAATGTTATAGGGTTTCCTGCTTGAGCAGGGGGTTAGACTAGAAGACCTCCAAAGTCCCTTCCAGCTCAATTCTGATTGATTGATATACTTTTGCTTTCAAGTGAACCTAGCATATCACTGACTTTAGCTAACCTGGAAACTAAATACAATCTATAAACAGAATAACAGAGCTGGAAGGAACCTTGGAGGTCTTCTAATCCAACCCCCTGCTCTAGCAGGAGGCTCTATACTGGGCCTCTGTGGCTCAGACTGGTAAGACAGTCTGTTATTAACAGCAGCTGCTTGCAATTACTGCAGGTTCAAGTCCCACCAGGCCCAAGGTTGACTCAGCCTTCCATCCTTTATAAGGTAGGTAAAATGAGGACCCAGATTGTTGGGGGCAATAAGTTGACTTTGTATATAATATACAAATGGATGAAGACTATTGCTTGACATAGTGTAAGCCGCCCTGAGTCTTCGGAGAAGGGTGGGATATAAATGCAAATTAAAAAAAATTCAAACAAATGCCTATCCAGTTTCTTCTTAAAAGCCTTTAGTGATGGAGCACCCACAACTTTTGAAAGCAAGCTGTTCCACTTTTTGATTGTTCTCACTGTCAGGAAGTTTCTCCTTAGTTCTAGGTTGCTTATCTCCTTGATTAGTTTCCATCTGTTGTTTCTTCTTTTCTTGTCTTTTGGTGCTTTGGCAAATAGAGTAGTGGCCAAAATTGTGGAAACCCTTTGGGAAAAGTGTATTTTCTAAAACTAGCTAATAACACCACTTTTTTGGGGAGTAGTACCATCAAAATTATATATCAATGGAAATATAATTTCATCAAGAATGTATTGCCATAACTTTTATAAAGGATTTGCTATTAGAATAGCAGTTACAGTATAAAGAAGAAGAAAAAGTGAAACACGTAGAAAAAATGAGATATACAAAAATTATCACAACAGTTAATATTTAGTTGGGTAATCTTTAGTATGAATTACGGCCTTACAATGTCTTCCCTTGGAGTGAACTAAGCCTTTTAGTTCTGCAGCTGTTATCACATGAAACCAAGATTGAATGATGGCTTCTATTAACTGGGTTTTATTGCTGGGTCGCTTCTGACTAACAAGTTTCTTTAGTTGGCTCCATAGATTTTCACTTGGGTTAAGGTCTGGGCTATTCCCAGGCCATTCCAGCAGTGGAATAGGATTATCTTGAAACTCCAAAAAAAAAAAAAAAAAGTGGTGTTACTAGCCATCAAACTTCAAAAATATACTTTTCCCAAAATATTTCCACAATTTTGGCTACTACTGTAGATTGACCACCTCTTCTTTGTGGCAGCCCCTCAAATATTGGAACACTGCTATCATGTATGTGTTATGTAGTTTGTTGGAAGGCTATGAGCAAGTCTCAGGAAAGGCTTCCTGGAAGAAAACAATGACCATCAGCTTCTGCAAGACTATCAAGACAATTACACAGAAATGTTCTCATAATTTAAACTGGAAAAATTGATATCAAAACTAAGAAAAATTGATATCAAAACTGACTAAGTTAGATGATGATGATGATGATGATGATGTTACCCATTTGGTCACGTACAAGTCTTGACGATTCTATGAGCCAAGGTCTCAGCACATATTCCGATTTTGCGCTACTTCTTTCAGCTTTTCTATTCTCTGGTGTCCGCTTTGATGGTATCCAGCAAATGTGTTTTTTGATGGCCTGGTTTCCTTTTGCTGCTAATTCTTCCAAACCAAATTGCTTTCTTCAGTGAATTCCCCCGCATGGCCTGGCCAACGTAAGTGAGATTGTGATTTTTTTGCCTTCCAGTGACATACCTGGTGTTGTGTGTTCCAGTACTTGCTTTTTACTCACCTTACATAGACACAATCACTCATGGTCTCACATATACAAGCACTTTGAATGTCCCAAAGGAGACAAAAGAAAGTGAGCCCTTCTTCCTTTAAAAAAAAAAAAAAAAAAGCTTGCAGCCCACTGACTTTAGAGAATTTTCTGCTTTTTATTTTTTTCTAAATGGCTTATACAGTCCCAGATGGTTAACCAGGGTTAGATGAAATCTCCTTTCTTCTTTATAGAAGAACTGGGCTGCTGCCAGTTCGGACGAGTTCGAGTGAACTGATAGTTCCGACGATCAGCTAGCCCAGGGGTAAAATGCTCCCAGTTCGGACCGGATCAGACGATCCAGTAGTGATGGGGGTGGGTAGTTCAGAGAACTGGTAGCCAAAATCCCTGCCCATGCCCACCCAATTGCCTGGTCCCACTTGCCTACTTGCTGTTTCTTTCAGGCTTGCAAAGCCTTGCTTCGGCTGCTGCAATCAATTGCATCAGCTAGCAACTCAATCTGCCTGCCTGCAATCCATCTCATCAGTGAGCAACTCAGTCTGTCTGCTTTCAATTGGGTAAGTAACTGGGGGGGAGCTTTAAAAAAATAGTTAATTGGGGTTTTTTTAAGGAGGTTTTTTTTTTAGACAGCAATTTAAAGTTAAGGAAGTTTTCAATTTAGCTGCTTTTATCTAAAAATATAAATAAAATAAAATATTTGTGCAGCTTTCTGAGATTTGGTGTGTGTCTGTGGTGTTTCACTCTAACTACACAAACACGCAAAATCTCACAAAGCTGTATGTGGCATTTTGTGAGTGTGTGTGTGAGTCAGTTGTGTTGTGTTGTGTGTGCGTGTATAAAGTGTGAAAGTTGGTTTTTGGTACCTCTTATTGTTTTGTGTACTTTGTTTATTATTTTTATTATTTATTGTTATTGGCCACGCCCACCCAGTCACCTGACCACCAAGCCACGCCCACCAATTAAGCCACGCCCACAGAACCGGTAGGGAAATTTTTTAAATTTCACCCCTGAGCTGGCCCCGCCCACTCGTCTGCGCCCTATCCTGTCCTACATTTCCTTCTTTTTGGCTCAGCTGATTCGCGCAGCACCGCTGATTTCCACGCTTCCGCTGTTCTACTTACAGGGGCTGCCTTAGAAGGTGAGCAGCTGAGCTTCAAATTGCTATATTTTGAATGCTGCGGGCGAGCGAGTTAGGGTCACACAACCGGTTGTTAAACCGGTTGCAGCCCACCAGTGTATAGAACGATATTTATGAGCACAGGTAGGAGTCATTTCCTTCTCTTCTTGCAAATTTCTATTTCTCAGGAGAAGCAGAGAGTATTTGTCAAGCAAGTCCTTGCCCGTAAAAAGATCAGGAGAGTCAAGAGATATCACTGCTGGGAGAAAAACCCAGTCGACTGAATTTCAGTCATTCCCTCCCGTTGCCAGAATTTTTTTTTTATTTTTTTTTTACAATGTCATTAATATTTGGCTGCCCTTTAAAGAGACCTGAAGCCATGTAATCGATTTTTGAATAAAAGTGCAAGCTTTCTTTCCCCCCCTCACCCCCTCACACACACCTCTTCATTTTCCAATTGGAAGGTGTTTAAATGCACTCTGTATATCACCGACTGAAGAAAGAAAGAGAAAAAAACAACAACATCCTACAACAATGAAAAAAAAAAGCAGCCTACTTCCTGTATAACGAATTAACTCTGTCAATCACTGATTAAAGAATGTTAATTTCTAGAATTACCAGACAGACAGCTATAAATGGCACGGTTTTATTAATTATTCTTAATGTTTGCTTTTTTAAAAAAACAGAAAGCACTTAAGCACAGATTCCACCATTGGCAAAGGAAACCGAGGGTTCAAAGGTGCAAATTAAATTGCCCTGGAAAAACATAATAACAGAATAACATAGTGGGAAGGGACCTTGGAGGACTTCTAGTCCATCCCCCTGCTCAAGCAGGAGACCCTATACCAGAGGTGTCAAACTCAAGGCCTGGGGGCTGGATCTGGCCCACGGGGCTGCCCTGGAAACAGTGAAGGACTGGCCAGTGGTGCTTCTGCCAGGGAAAACGGGCTCCCGAACTCCATTTTCAGCTGCGGCCTCCTGCAACCCTCTGCCAGGGAAAACGGAGCTCGGGAGCCCGTTTTTGCTAGCAGAGCACTCGGCAGTGGTGAAATCTAAATTTCTTTCCTACCGGTTCTGTGGGCGTGGCTTGGTGGGTGTGGCTTGGTGGTGGGGATCATGTGACTGGATGGGCGTGGCTATGTGACTGGGGGATCAAAAGACAGAAGTTCACTAACAATTGTCCTGCTGGAGCAGGGTTGGATTAAATGACCTCCAGGTCCCTTCTAGCCCTGGATTATCCTCTGAAGCTGCGTCTAGTGCTCCCTTTCTCTCCTGTTTCCTCCCTCCCTCCCTCCCTCCCTCCCTCTTTCTTTCTTTCTTTCTTTCTTTCTTTCTTTCTTTCTTTCTCTCTCTCTCTCTCTCTCTCTCTCTCTCTCACACACACACACACACACATTTTTTGCCTAGCAGGCTTCAGCTTTTTTACCCTTTAAAAAATGCTTTTAAAAGTAAAAAAAAAAGCCTCTGACGAACAGACACCTCAGCTGGGATCGCCAGAGCCTTCTTTTAACCCTTTAAAAGCATTTTTTAACATTGGCCGAAGAGGTTGTTAAAAAAATGCTTTTAAAAGTTAAAAAAAAAGGCTCTGATGATTGTGTGACTCATCTGGGCATGGGGTGTGTGTGCAGGGATTTTTGCTACCAGTTCTCCATATCACATGCCGCCAGTGCTCCCAGATGAGCTGATCTAGTCCGAACCGGGAGCATTTCACCCCTGGCGCTCAGGCTACCACAAGCACCCCTGACAGGAATGATGTTGAGCTGGCCATACCCACACTGGCCACATACCCCCGACCCCCCCCCAAGGTCAAACACAACTCTGACACGGCCCTCAATGACACCCCTGCCCTATACTATTCTAGACAAGTGACTTTCCAGTCTCTTTTTAAAAACCTCCATGGATGGAGCACTCACAATTTTTGAAGGCAAACCGTTCCACTGGTTGATTGTTCTTATTGTCAGGAAATTTCTCCTTAGCTCTAGATCAGGAGTCTCCAGCCTTAGCAACTTTAAGACTTGTGGACTTCAACTCCCAGAATTCCTCAGCCAGCTTTGCTGGCTGAGGGATTCTGGGAGTTGAAGTCCACAAGTCTTAAAGTTGCCAAGGTTGGAGACCCCTGCTCTAGATTGCTTCTCTCCTTAGTTATATAGTCAATTACTGCTTAGTTAATGAACCCCTCAGATGTATTTTCAAATTAAAATCAAACTTCACTGTTATGCCCTAGACAAAAGTCTCCATTTCCCCACTTTCTTGGCCATTTGGGGAGGGGCATATTTTCCAGGTGGGATGGGCAGAAGAGGAAAAAATGACACCGTTCCACCCAGAGAGTTTGTTGGGCCTTGGCCGTTTTAGAAGTTTTCATGCTGACGTCTGAAATGAGGCACAGGATTCTGGTGGGCTATGGTCCATGAGGTTGTGAAGGGTTGGCCATGAACTTAGCAATTGAATAACAACAAAAATGTGTGTGTGTGTGTGTGTGTATGGGAATGATGTGGGACTAGGCCTGGATTTCCAGAGAAGAAGAAAAAAAATTGCAGACTAAAGGAATCAGGTGACCCTAAGGACACAGATAAACCTCCAAGGGCTTCAATGATCCTCTAAAACAGGCGTCTCCAACCTTGGTCCCTTTGCTGGCTGGTTGAAGTCCACAAGTCTTAAAGGGACCAAGGTTGGAGACCCCTGCTCTAAAAGGAGGCAAATGACCAGCTGTCTGCAAGGAATATAATTCCTTCCATTCCCCACTCTCCTGTCAGAGCTGAAGAAGCTTCTTGGGTTAGAAGTGAAACATCTTCAAAAAAACAACAAAAAAAAACCCAAGAAAGTCCAGTTGCCTCCTGAAAAAACATGGTTTGGGACAACTATGACCTGGATGACTGAGAATCTCTACAGACTCTGTCTGTGTTTGTTTATTTCTGGTGCTTCTGGCAACGCTAAAGAAAGACATGGTCATTCCCAACCATAGCTGGTTCTTCTAATGCCTCTATTACAGTCTTGCTAGGATCTAATCATGGCTAAAGTAGTATGGACAACAGAGACTTCTTGAAATGGTAGGAAATATGAGTAGGGACCATGAAAGCTGTATCATCCATTGTGTTAAGTTAAGCAACCTCCACTGAAAGCTAATGGCATTATAGCGACAGATTCTGGCTCCTGAATTCTACCTCTACACCAATTTACTCCCTGACCTCTAGCAAGGCTTTCAGCAAATTAAAATGCACAGATTGTTAAAGTAAAGCAATTTGCTTCAATCTACCTGGAAAGAACTCCATTTATTTCAGAAGGGTCTTTTAGAAGTTTAATTAACTAATGCTTTTAAAGTAATCGGAGATCTTTCTATTCCACTCCCTCCTGGATGGAGTCTTCATTTTATGAAAGAGTAAGTTAAGGTGTCTCAAACAGCCTCTAAGAGTATTCCCCACATAAAAAATAACAATTCTCTGAATAAAACTATACTTCTGTTTGGTAGACTTCATTTTAATATATAGACAAGCATCTTAAGAGCCCGAGTTTTCAACGTTCAGAGCAGCCCCTTAAATAACAGATAACAGTAACAGAGTGGGAAGGGACCTTGGAGGTCATCTAGTCCAACCCCCTGCTCATGCAGGAGACCGATACTAGGGTTTCGAACCACCAACTGCTGACGTTTCTAATCGACAAGCTCAGTGTTTTAGCCACTGAGCCACCTAGCCAGGCATATCCTTTGGAAAGGAATAAGGTTGCAGAGAAAAATGTTTTTACCTCAGTTCTGCAAGAATAGGTAAATAAATAAATTTAAATTTCAAGGAACCTATATGCACAAAGAGGGGATGCGGTGGCTTAGTGGGTAAGACACTGATCTTGTTGATCGAAAGGTTGGCAGTTCAGCGGTTCAAATCCCTAGTGCCGTGTAACGAGGTGAGCTCCCGTTATTTGTCCCAGCTTCTGCCAACCTAGCAGTTCGAAAGCACGTAAAACATGCAAGTAGGAAAATAGGGACCACCTTTGGTGGGAAGGTAACAGCGTTCCGTGCGCCTTTGGTATTTAGTCATGCTGACCACATGACCACAGAGACGTCTTCGGACAGCGCTGACTCTTCGGCTTTGAAACGGAGATGAGCACTACCCCCTAGAGTCGGGAACGACTAGCACGTATGTGTGAGGGGAACCTTTACCTTTTTATATCCACAAGATGTGGGAATCAGGATAAATATGTAAACAGAGATTTTAGTTCAGATTCTTCACCTGTACTCTGAATAAGACTGGTATCTTAAACAGGAAAGAAAAGGTGTGTGTGGGGGATTTAGCTCTGGCCATTGAAAATCCCTTCACATTTCCAAAGATCAAAGCCTCATGAATATAGTATGTACAATATTAGCAACAACCAAAATAAAAAGCTTTGATTGTTTCCCCAAGGATTAGCTCTGTTGAAGGTTAGTGTTAGAGGTTAAAAAAATCCCCTCTACTTGTCTTAGATTAAAACAAAACAAGCATCTTGGCTGGGTATTTTGCATCTCTAAATATGAGGAATTTGGATTATTTGATGTCATTTTCTACATCATTCAAAAGCAGTTGTCTGTGATAGAGATGCCTTCCCTTGAAGCTGGACTGCTTGTCATACCATCTGTATAGCTTCGCAACATTGTGGAAGTAGTTTGTCATTTCCTTTTCTTGTTGTTGTTGTTTTAAGTTTTTGTTCTAAGCAGTAACTCTGGTGGTGGTTTTCCATTTGAGTATAAATCCTGCAAAAGTTTTTAGGTCAACCATGGTTGGCTTTGTCCTGCTACTTGCTGAAGTCAAGGTTGATGTACTGTACTGTACTGTATTGTACTGTACTGTACTGTAGTACACCATAACACACCATACTAGACTGCACTTTAATGCATTACTCTAGTCTACTCTAGTCTACTCTAGTCTACTCTAGTCAATTCTAGTCAACTCTACTCTACTCTAATCAACTCTACTCTACCCTACATTACTCTACACTACACTATAATCAAGCAATATAAGCAATGACTATATTGTGCTTATCAGTTTAACCCAAAGCTGAATCAACCAAATCTCTTGTGTAATTCGAAGAGCGGTTGTTGTTTTTTGTATGGTCACATCACATAAAGTGTCACTGAATCTCTTTGTATGATTTTTGCAGAAACATATTTCCAGGTAAGTTATGAAATCTGGATCGAACTGATCTGATTGAACATTTAGATCTGGAAGTCTAACACACATCTATCTTTTAAACCGCAGCATTTTGGAAAATACCTTCCAAAATGAGACTAACTGAATCAGAATGGTTTTTGATAATTGTTTCGTTTAATTCATATCAGGGGTTGTTGCTTTATCTTTTGGCAATATTTTCAATCAAACTGATTCTTCAGAGGTTAAGTAATATATATAGTGCTTTATATATAACGTTATAACCTGTTTCCCCAAAAATAAGACCCAACCGGAAAATAAGTCCTAGCATGATTTTTAGGATGCTCGTAATATAAACCCTACCCCCAAAATAAGCCCCATTTAAGATCTTCAGCCAAATGACTGCATTTGGCACTGTATTTTCCCCAAAATAAGACCTAATCAGAAAATAAGCCCTAATGCTTCTTTTGGAGCAAAAATTAACACCCAGTGTTATTTTCAGGGAAACACGGTATATATAAAACTCCCTACATATCTATCTATCTATCTATCTATCTATCTATCTATCTATCTATCTATCTATCTATCTATCTATCTATCTATCTATCATCTATCACTATATATATTTATATATAGTGTTATATTCTTTTGTTTGGAGCTCTTAATTTCAAAGCAAGGTAAACCCCAGATGCTATAGTTAATTGTTAAGATTTTTAGGACAAAATGTGGTATAGGATATATGATAAGTGTTGTGGTAATTATTCATTATCCAAATAATGTAACATCAAGGACTTTTCCGAATAACATTTTCTAGCAATTCTTTTTCTTTTTTCTTTTTCTTTTTCTCCCTGGCAAGGAATCTATACAGGATCATTAGCGTACAACTTCAGTCCCATTACTGCCATAACTAGCTAGATGAAAATTTCCAGTCTGTTTTTCTGTGCATGGTCACTGCACCAAAACTGTGTTAAATAGGGCTTGTAATGAGTTATTCCTCCATGCTGCCTTTTGGTTCTCTGATGGTTTAAAAGTTTACTTGATCTATTTACACCATTTAATTCTATTGGTCTTAAATATTTCTTTTCTGGCTGCAAAGCAAGTATCTTTTTTTGAACGTTTATAAACACCTTATGTTTTAATGAATATTTACTTCAACCTTTCACTTAATAATCCTACAGAGTTTGTACTGAAAAAATTATAAGCCAAAAAACAAAACAAAAAAACCCCCACCCAGATCCTTTAAACCCATTTATGATGTTTGTAACCTGATTTATTTTGATTGGGTAACTAATAGAATAGAATAGAATTTTTTATTGGCCAAGTGTGATTGGACACACAAGGAATTTGTCTTGGTGCATATGGTCTCAGGGTACATAAAAGAAAAGATACGTTCATCAAGAATTATAAGGTACAACACTTCATGATAGTCATAGGGTACAAATAAGCAATCAGGAAACAATCAATATCAATATAAATTGTAAGGATACAAGCAATGAAGTTATAGTCATATAGTTATAAGTGGAAGGAGATGGGTGGTGGGAACAATGAGAAGATTAATAGTAGTGCAGATTTAGTCAATAGTTTGACAGTGTTGAGGGAATTATTTGTTTAGCAGAGTGATGGCATTCAGGAAGAAACTGTTCTGGTGTCTAGTTGTTCTGGTGTGCAGTGCTCTGTAGCATTGTTTTGAGGGTAGGAGTTGAAACAGTTTATGTCCAGGATGTGAGGGATCTGTAAATATTTTCACAGCCCTCTTTTTGACTCGTGCAGTATACAGGTCCTCAATGGAAGGCAGGTTGATAGCAATTGTTTTTTCTAATTATCCTCTGAAGTCTGTGTCTTTCTTGTTGGGTTGCTGAACATAATGTTATATATATCATCTATATCTATCTATACCTGTATCTGTCTGTATGTTATAATACTATATAATACTTTACACACACAAACGCACATAAATTCTGATCATTTTCTAATTATTGTAGCTTATTTATTGTGCATTGTTTCTCTTGAGTTGCTTAATGTCAGACAACTAAAATGACATTTGCCATAAATAATCATAAATGAATACATTATTGGGTAGACAACTAAATGAAGATAATTTAATTTAGCCTTCTAAATCTCCCTCCCATTCTCCAATCTAATTAAAATTGTCTGCTACATGAATCTTTGCAGCAGACATTTCCCTGTATTCCAGAACAAACATGCTTAAAATACTTTTCTCCATTTACTGTAAATACTGCTAACAGTTCCTTTCTCGGGTTTCTCCTTCCATCCCTAATTTTATATTAAAGATATCTAATATAAAATTATATTTTATAATTATAAACCCCTCAAAAAGGGTTGTTTTTTTCTAGGGGGATGGGTCACATGGATAGAATCAAGATCACGTGAAGTGTTAGTACCACTTTATAATGCCTTGGTAAGGCCACACTTGGAATATTGCATCCAGTTTTGGTCGCCACGATGTAAAAAAGATGTTGAGACTCTAGAAAGAGTGCAGAGAAGAGCAACAAAGATGATTAGGGGACTGGAGGCTAAAACATGTGAAGAACGGTTGCAGGAACTGGGTATGTCTAGTTTAATAAAAAGAAGGACTAGGGGAGACATGATAGCTGTGTTCCAATATCTCAGGGGTTGCCACAAAGAAGAGGGAGTCGGGCTGTTCTCCAAAGCACCTGAGGGTAGAACAAGAAGCAATGGGTGGAAACTGATCAAAGAAAGAAGCAACTTAGAACTAAGGAGAAATTTCCTGACAGTTAGAACAATTAATAAGTGGAACGACTTGCCTGCAGAAGTTGTGAATGCTCCAACACTGGAAATTTTTAAGAAAATGTTGGATAACCATCTGACTGAGATGGTGTAGGGTTTCCTGCCTGGGCAGGGGGTTGGACTAGAAGGCCTCCAAGGTCCCTTCCAACTCTGTTGTTATGTTATGTTATGTTATGTTATGTTATGTTATGTTATGTTATGTTATGTTATGTTATGTTATGTTATGTTATGTTATGTTATGTTATGTTATGTTATGTTATGTTATGTTATGTTATGTTATGTTATAGTACTAGACCTTGATTTATGGCCTAAATTGAGTCTAAAATTTCTGTTGCTGAGCGAGACATCAATTCGGTCAGTTTTTACACCATATTACAACCTTTCTTGCTGAAGTTGTTAATGTAGTAACACTATTGTTCAATGAATCTGGCTTCCTCAGTGACTTTGCATGTCAAAGGGGAGCATGTGGCCCCAGCACACCGCAACCATCATAAATATGGGTCAATTGCCAAGAATCTGAATTTTGATGATGTGACCATCATTGGGATGCTACAACGGCCATAAGTGTGAAAAATGGTTATAAGCCACTTTCTTCAATGATGTTGTAACTTTGAACGGTCAACTAAATGAACTGTTGTTAATCAAGGATTACAGTACCTGTATTTTATTTTATTTTATTTTGTCAAATACATATTAAATAAAATATATAAGTATAAGCATGAAATAAACACACAAAATGACTACAACCAAAGGGAACATTAGGATAGGAATGGTACACATGCTGGTGCTCTTATGCACACTCTTTACAGACCTCTTAGGAATGGGGTGAGGTCAATAGTAGATAATCTTTGGTTAAAGCTTTGGGGATTTGGGGAAGAGACCACAGAGTCAGGTAGTGCATTCCAGGCATTAACAACTCTGTTTCTGAAGTCATATTTTCTGCAATCAAGATTGGAGTGGTTCACATTAAGTTTAAATCTATTGGTTTTTATTTATTTATTTATTTTATTTGTCACAACATTATATATAAGCATAAGCATGAAACAACTATACAATATATAAGCATATATATAAGCATAAGTATAATAATAATAATAATAATAATAAGAAGAAGAATAAGAAGAAGAAGAAGAAGAAGAAGAAGAAGTATAATAATAATAATATAATAATAAGTATAATAACTATATTAATTGGATATAATGAAAGGAAACAATAGGACAGGAACGGTAGGCACACTTGTGCTCTTATGCACGCCCCTTACAGACCTCTTAAGAATGGGGTGAGGTCAACAGTAGACAGTTTTTGGTTAAAGCTTTGGGGATTTTGGGAAGAGACCACAGAGTCTGGTAGTGCATTCCAGGCATTAACAACTCTGTTTCTGAAGTCATATTTTCTGCAATCAAGATTGGAGTGGTTCACATTAAGTTTAAATCTATTGGTTTTTATTTATTTATTTATTTTATTTGTCACAACATTATATATAAGCATAAGCATGAAACAACTATACAATATATAAGCATATATATAAGCATAATAATAATAATAATAATAATAAGAAGAAGAAGAAGAAGAAGAAAAAGAAGAAGAAGAAGTATAATAATAATAATATAATAATAAGTATAATAACTATATTAATTGGATATAATGAAAGGAAACAATAGGACAGGAACAGTAGGCACGCTTGTGCTCTTATGCACGCCCCTTACAGACCTCTTAGGAATGGGGTGAGGTCAATAGTAGATAGTCTTTGGTTAAAGCTTTGGGGATTTGGGGAAGAGACCACAGAGTCAGGTAGTGCATTCCAGGCATTAACAACTCTGTTTCTGAAGTCATATTTTCTGCAATCAAGATTGGAGTGGTTCACATTAAGTTTAAATCTATTGGTTTTTATTTATTTATTTATTTTATTTGTCACAACATTATATATAAGCATAAGCATGAAACAACTATACAATATATAAGCATATATATAAGCATAAGTATAATAATAATAATAATAATAATAATAATAATAAGAAGAAGAAGAAGAAGAAGAAGAAGAAGAAGAAGAAGAAGAAGAAGAAGAAGAAGAAGAAGAAGAAGTATAATAATAATAATATAATAATAAGTATAATAACTATATTAATTGGATATAATGAAAGGAAACAATAGGACAGGAACGGTAGGCACACTTGTGCTCTTATGCACGCCCCTTACAGACCTCTTAAGAATGGGGTGAGGTCAACAGTAGACAGTTTTGGTTAAAGCTTTGGGATTTTGAAGAGACCAGAGTCTGGTAGCATTCCAGGCATTAACAACTCTGTTTCTGAAGTATATTTTCCAATCAAGATTGGAGTGGTTCATATTAAGTTTAAATCTATTGGTTTTATTTATTTATTTATTTTATTTGTCACAACATTATATATAAGCATACATGAAACAACTATACAATATA
This sequence comes from Ahaetulla prasina, assembly GCF_028640845.1. Classification (NCBI taxonomy): domain Eukaryota; kingdom Metazoa; phylum Chordata; class Lepidosauria; order Squamata; family Colubridae; genus Ahaetulla; species Ahaetulla prasina. The sequence continues at coordinate 126,046,926 of NC_080543.1, forward strand.
TAAGCATATATATCATAAAATAATAATAATAATAATAATAATAATAATAATAATAATAATAATAATAATAATAAGAAGAAGAAGAAGAAGAAGAAGAAGAAGAAGAAGAAGAAGAAGAAGAAGAAGTATAATAATAATAATATAATAATAAGTATAATAACTATATTAATTGGATATAATGAAAGGAAACAATAGGACAGGAACGTAGGCACACTTGTGTTTATACCTTACAGACCTCTTAAGAATGGGGTGAGGTCAACAGTAGACAGTTTTTGGTTAAAGCTTTGGGGATTTTGGGAAGAGACCACAGAGTCTGGTAGTGCATTCCAGGCATTAACAACTCTGTTGTTGAAGTCACATTTTCTACAATTGAGATTGGAGCGGTTCACTTTAAGTTTGTATCTATTGTGTGCTCGTGTGTTGTTGTGGTTGAAGCTGAAGTAGTCATTGACAGGAAGGACAATTTTATTTATTTATTTTGATTTATTTTATTTTATTATTTTATTTATTTTATTTTATTATTTTATTATTTCGGTCTGACTGGAAGTTGCCAAATGGGTCATTTCTGGCATCCGGAGGAACTCTGGGGGGGTTGGAGAAGGCCGTTTTCGCCCTCCCTAGACTCCTAGAAAAGCCCTGGAGGCTGGGGAAAGCAAAAAAACGGGCCTTTCAGTCCTACCGGAAGTTGGCAAACAGGCCGTTTATGGCCTCCGGAGGACCTCCAGGGGGGTGGGGAAGGCCATTTCCCTGCCCCCAGACTCCTAGAGAGGCTCTGGAGCCAGGTGAGAGAGAAAAATGGGCCTTCCCCACCACCCTCTGAGGCCCTCTGGAGGCAGGAAACAGCTTGTTTCCCTACTTCTGATGAGCCCAATAGGCCTGAAAATCAGCTGGCCGGCACACGCATGCACGCTGGAGCTGAGCTCGCGTGCCCACTGATATGGCTATGTGTGCCACCTGTGGCACACATGCCATAGTTTCGCCATCACGGACCTAAGTTACTTCAGTCAAAGTTTTTATCATAAACCTTTATCACTGATCATGAAGTGCTGGTTTAATCTTAAGTTTGTACCTTTTTTTTGGTGTCTATTTATAGAATAGAATAGAATTTTTATTGGCCAAGTGTGATTGGACACACAAGGAATTTGTCTTGGTGCATATGCTCTCAGTGTACATAAAAGAAAAGATACGTTCATCAAGGTACACTTACAACACAATTGATGGTCAATATATCAATATAAATCATAAGGATTGCCAGCAACAAGTTATAGTCATACAGTCATAAGTGGAAAGAGATTGGTGATGGGAACTATGAAATGATTAATAGTAGTGCAGATTCAGTAAATAGTCTGACAGTGTTGATGGAATTATTTGTTTAGCAGAGTGATGGCCTTCGGGGAAAAACTGTTTTTGTGTCTAGTTGTTCTGGTGTGCAGTGCTCTATAGCGTCGTTTTGAGGGTAGGAGTTGAAACAGTTTATGTCCAGGATGTGAGGGATCTGTAAATATTTTCACGGCCCTCTTCTTGATTCGTGCAGTATACAGGTCCTCAATGGAAGGCAGGTTGGTAGCAATTATTTTTTCTGCAGTTCTAATTATCCTCGGAAGTCTGTGTTTTTCTTGTTGGGTTGCAGAACGAACCAGACAGTTATAGAGGTGCAAATGACAGACTCAATAATTCCTCTGTAGAACTGAATCAGCAGCTCCTTGGGCAGTTTGAGCTTACTGAGTTGGCGCAGAGAGAACATTCTTTGCTGTCCTTCCTTGATCGGGATGCCCTATGCACAGTCACTCATGCTCTTGTTACCTCCCGCCTGGATTATTGCAATGCTCTCTACATGGGGCTCCCCTTGAGATGCACTCGGAGGCTTCAGTTGGTCCAGAATGCAGCTGCGCGGGTGATAGAGGGAGTCTCACGTAGCTCCCATGTGACACCTCTCCTGCGCAGACTGCACTGGCTTCCTGTTGCCTTTCGGGTGCATTTCAAGGTTCTGGTTACCACCTTTAAATCGCTCCATGGCTTGGGACCTGGGTACTTACGGGACCGCCTTCTGTTACCTCATGCCTCCCACTGACCCTTCTCAGGGTGCCGTCCGCCAGACAATGTTGGCTGGCGGCCCCCAGGGGAAGATCCTTCTCTGTGGGGGCCCCCATTCTTTGGAATGAACTTCCCCCTGGTTTACGTCAAATATCTGACCTTCAGACTTTTCGCCGCGAACTGAAAACATATCTGTTTGTTCGTGCGGGGCTTTCTTAAATTGTTTAGTTTTAAATTTTAAATTTCTCTATGGTTTTAATTGGTTTTTTTTAGTTTTTTAACTATTTTAATTTCGGCCACACTGTATAATAAATTTTTTAATTTTATTTTAACTGTACATTGTTTCTTTTTACTTTGTCTGTACACCGCCCTGAGTCCTTCGGGAGAAGGGCGGTTTATAAATCTAATAAAATAAATAAATAAATAAATAAATAAAATGTTTTTGATGTTAGCTGTCCATTTTAGATCTTGCGATATGGTAGAACCTAGAAATTTGAAGTGTTCAAATTTATGTGTTCACACTTGGTAGAGAAGGAAAATACCTAATAATTGTTCTTCAGAACAATTCCCGAATATTCTCAGAATGTTCACTTCTTTCTCAGAGCCAGCCAAAAATTATAGATCATTCATTCTATATTGTCGATTCTTTTCATAATATTTTGCTGGGTTGCTGGTGTTTTTTTTTTATGACAGAATATAGAGAAATTCATTTTTCTCGTGATTGGCTGGTATCTCTTGGGAAGGGAGTATTGTCGGAAAGGAGGGGAAGAAAAACATCATAAAGCCTAGCCTTTTTCAATGGAAGGGGGGAAAAAAGAAAGAAACTTTCTTTTGCGAGAAGAAATTGAAATAACACATGAAAAAATGTGTCAGAGGTACAACTGACAGTTGCTGCCTTTTTCCAAAGCAAATTGCTTTGAAATGCTGAGACCTGCTGAGCCCACACATCTCTTAAGTGCACGCCTTTGTCATACATGACTCCATGAGTTTTTTTCTTTCCCCAAGGGGAATTATCTATAAGTTGCTTGCTAGGGGATGAAAATTGTCTTCAAATATACTTCAGAAAATCGGTGGAAACATAATATGGGAAGGTTTCTAGGCTCCCTTTAGGCTTTTAGCTGGTGGAAAAAAATAACAACATCACCATTTCTTTAATAATGCCCAGAAAGCATTTATTTTGTAGAATAATAATAATTTCAGGACCCCTCTGGTTTTATGAGTCTATTCCAGTGGTAGTCAACCTAGTCCCTACTGCCCACTAGTGGGTGTTCCAGCTTTCATGGTGGGCAGTAGGGGTTTTGTCCGATACTGAAACACTTTCCTTTTTTTAATTTAATTGACTTTTTAAAAAAATTTCATAGCATTATTTAAAAACATTTTCATTAGGTTTTCATAAAATTCCCCATGACAATCAAGAATCAAGATCACGTGAAGTGTTAATGCCACTTTACAATGCCTTGGTAAGGCCACACTTGGAATATTGCATCCAGTTTTGGTCGCCACGATGTAAAAAAGATGTTGAGACTCTAGAAAGAGTGCAGAGAAGAGCAACAAAGATGATTAGGGGACTGGAGGCTAAAACATATGAAGAACGGTTGCAGGAACTCGGTATGTCTAGTTTAATGAAAAGAAGGACTAGGGGAGACATGATAGCAGTGTTCCAATATCTCAGGGGTTGCCACAAAGAATGGGGAGTCGGGCTGTTCTCCAAAGCACCTGAGGGTAGAACAAGAAGCAATGGGTGGAAACTGATCAAGGAAAGAAGCAACTTAGAACTAAAGAGAAATTTCCTGACAGTTAGAACAATTAATAAGTGGAACGACTTGTCTGCAGAAGTTGTGAATGCTCCAACATTGGAAATTTTTAAGAAAATGTTGGATAACCATCTGACTGAGATGGTGTAGGGTTTCCTGCCTGGGCAGGGGGTTGGACTAGAAGGCCTCCAAGGTCCCTTCCAACTCTGTTGTTATATTATATATTATATAATTTAAATTTCTGAAAATATCCTATTTGTATTGCCCACGCATAAGTTTAGTTCATGTTACCTAAGTAAAACTAAATGGCTCTATAGTGCGACTGCAAAACAAAAGACCCTTGTCCCAGAATAGCTTGCGCATCTCCCCCCACGCCAGTCAGCTGTAACAGACAAGCAGAGCTGGTAGCCAGCGCCCGGCCCCCACAAACCCAATCCACGATGCGCGAGAGGCATGCGCAGATGACGATACACAGCGCATTACTCTGGAACCAGTGGGCGGTTAGAAAATTTTACTACTAACAGAGATACAAAAGTGGGCAATAGGTATAAAAAGGTTGACTACCTCTGATCTAATCCAACCCCCTACCCAAGTAGACCCTACACCATTTCCAACAGGTGGCAGTCCAGTCTCTTCTTGAAAGCTTCCACTGATGAAGCTCCCACAACTTTTGAAGGCAACTTCTGTTCCATTGGTTGATTGTTCTCATTGTCAGAAAATTTCTCCTTATTTTCAGGGTGAATCTCTCCTTGATTAGTTTCCATCCATGATTCCTTTTTTTTTTTGTTTTGTTTACATTTATACCCCGCCCTTCTCCGAAGACTCAGGGCGGCTTACAGTGTATAAGGCAATAGTCTCATTCTATTTGTATATTTTTTTTTACAAAGTCAACTTATTGCCCCCCTAACAATCTGGGTCCTCATTTTACCTACCTTATAAAGGATGGAAGGCTGAGTCAACCTTGGGCCGGGCTTGAACCTGCAGTAATTGCAGGCTTTGTGTTCTTAATAACAGGCCTTACCGGCCTGAGCTATCCGGCCAGATTCCTTGTCTGGCCTTCAGGTGCTTTGGAAAATAGCTTGACCCGTTCCTCTCTGTGGCAGCCCCTCAAATATTGGAATACTGCTATCATGTCTCCCCTGGTCCTTCTCTTCACTAGTCTAGCACAAGCTTTTGAGACAGGGGAAAACAAAGTCCTAAACAGAAATCAGAGAAATTAGAATTCTTTGGATATAAATTCCAAGATCAGTTTTCTTATGATTGAAAAAGTCATGAGACAGGGCACAGTGAGTACCCTATGCACGGTCACTCACGCCCTCGTGACGTCTCGCCTGGATTACTGCAATGCTCTCTACATGGGGCTCCCCTTGAAGGGCATCCGGAGGCTGCAGTTAGTCCAGAATGCGGCTGCGCGGGTGATAGAGGGAGCCCCTCGTGGCTCCCGCATGACACCTATCCTGCGCAGACTGCACTGGCTACCTGTGGCCTTCCGGGTGCGCTTCAAGGTCCTGGTAACCACCTTTAAAGCACTCCATGGCATAGGGCCGGGTTATTTACGGGACCGCCTACTGCTACCGAATACCTCTCACCGACCCGTGCGCTCTCACAGAGAGGGACTCCTCAGGGTGCCGTCAGCGAGGCAGTGCCGTCTGGCGACGCCCAGGGGAAGGGCCTTCTCTGTGGGGGCTCCCACCCTCTGGAACGAACTACCCCCGGGACTTCGTCAACTTCCGGACCTCCGGACCTTCCGTCGCGAGCTTAAAACACACTTATTCATTTGCGCAGGACTGGATTAGATTTTAAATTTATGGGTTTTAAATGGGTTTTATTTTTTATATTGTTTTAAATATTCGGCTTTTAGAATAAGTTTTTTAATTGTTATTTTACTCTGTATTTATGTGTTTTTATGTGCCTGTTAACCGCCCTGAGTCCTTCGGGAGATAGGGCGGTATACAAATACGATTAATAAATAAATAAATAAATAAATAAACAAATCTTGCATAAAAGGTCATAGGCACTCATAACCTCCTGTAATATTTCATAAAAAGCTGTCTACGAAAGGTACCTTGACAACTCAGCATTTACCCTTTCACTTTTCGTGCTCTTCTTCTATGGGTAACTGTCCATATCAGGGGTGAAATGCTCCCGGTTCAGACCGGATCGCCTGATCTTGTAGTGATGGCAGTGGGTGGTTCAGAGAACTGTAGCAAAAATCCCTGCCCCCACTCCCCATGCCCAGCTGAGCCGTGCGATCATCAGAGGGTTTTTTTTTTTTTTACTTTTAAAAGCATTTTTTTCTTCGGCCAAAAAAAATGCTTTTAAAAGTTAAAAAAAGCCTCTGATGATTGTGTAGCTCAGCTGGGATCATCAGGGGCTTTTAAAAGGATTATTTTACAATCTCTTTGGCCAAAGAGGTTGTAGAAAAAATGCTTTCGAAAGGCTCCTCTAGTGATCCCAGCTGAGTTGCCTGATCGTCAGAGGCTTTTTTTCCCTTTTAAAAGCAAAAAAAAAAAGCTTTTAAATTAAAAGAAAAGCCTCTGACAATCAGGCAACTCATCTGGGATCATCAGAGGAGCCTTTTAAAAGCATTTTTTCTACAATCTCTTTGGCCAAAGAGGTTGTAGAAAAAATGCTTTTAAAAGTAAAAAAAAAAAAAGTTGGCCACACCCACCCAGTCACATTACCATCCCACCATGTCACACCCACAGAATCAGTAGTAACGAATTTTACAATTCACCCCTGATCCATATGTTTTTACACTGAGCCATGTATTTTATTTTTTATTTTTTATTTTATTTTTAAACAAACATACATAAAAACATAACACCATCTTCAATTGTAAATACAAGCAGTGTGTCGGTTGGTTACAAATCTTTTGTGCATTTTCACCATATTCATAATTTGTAGTTTACTTAATTTCACATTTTATCAATCTAGTATAAATCCAAATATTTTTATCCTCATTGATTATTTACTTTTTTTTATTTATTTATTTATTTATTTTTAATTGAAAGAGTTTTAAAAAACAAAAACATTTTTCCCCCTTTTTTCCCCCTCCCTCCCAAAAAAAAAACAACCCCCCCCCCGGCTTCCTGGGTCAATCACTAGGTATTGTTATACATAAACCAAGCATAGAATAAAATTTTCCCTTCCAATCCAAATAACCACATCCAAAGCTTTTCATCTCCCAACCCCCTCCCCATTACATAAAATAACTTTCTAATTATTCAAAGGCAATCTGATATTTCTTAATCTGATATCTGTTTTGTAGATAATCAATCCATTTTTTCCATTCAATTAGATATTTTTCCTGCGTATTGTCTTTTAAAAACGCTGAGATTTTAGCCATCTCAGCCAAATTAATAACTTTCAATATCCATTCTTCTATTGTAGGTATCTCTTCTTTCTTCCAGTATTGTCCAATCAACAGTCTTGCTGCTGTTATTAAATTCAAAATCAATTTAGTCTCAATCCCTGTACAATCCGTTATAATTCCCAAAAGGAAAAATTGTGGCAGGAACTTTATCTTCTTCTTCAGTACATTTTGAATAATCCACCAAATTCTTATCCAAAAGACCTTAATTTTCTTGCAAGTCCACCAAATATGAAAATATGTAGCATCATCACAATCACACCTCCAACATTTCGCTTGGATATTAGGATACATACATGATAATTTTTTGGGATCTAAGTGCCATCTATAAAACATCTTATAAAAATTTTCCTTAAATTCTGTGCTTGTGTAAACTTAACATTTCTAACCAAATTTTCTCCCATGTTTCCAACATTATTGGTTCCTGAATATTCTGTGCCCATTTTATCATACAATCCTTTACCAAATCCTTTTCGAATCTATTTCAAGCAACACATTATACAATCTCTTTATATGCTCCTGGGTCTGATTTCTAATTTGCTTTATTAAATTTTCCTCCCTTTGCATTATACCAATTTTTTGATCTTCTTTCCATCTAGCACTTATTTGCCCATATTGAAACCAAGTATAATTCCTCCCTTCTTCATTTAATACCTGTAATGATTTTAATTGCAATCTACCTCCTTCAACATACAAAAGTTCTTTATAAGTAATCATTTCCTGTTTCTGTTCTATATTTATATTCTCTATTGCATGCCTAGGGCTCGCCCATATAGGAATCTTGTATTCTAATTTATAGGAATATTTTTTCCAGACCCGCAAAAGAGCACTTCTCAACACATGATTCTTAAAAGCCCTATCCACTTTTTTTTCATAAAATAAGTACGCATGCCATCCATATTGTTAGATTCGGGCAATAACGAGGCAGGAGACCAGGATAGTGACAACAGCTCTTTACTATATGGTGAACCCAGCAGCCAGTGCTGGGAAAAACCTCTCTTTATATACAGTTTAGCCGGAGGCTTCAACCAATCAGCAACGTGCTATTTTCCCGCCAAAACTTTTAAAGATACATTACACTCCTTCCCTCCCAGAAAACACTTTACCAATATTTACATGAAATTAACATCTTATTTGTCAACGTAATCTCGCAAGTAGACTGGGCGTCTCCTGACTCTTTCGGACCTGCGCAATGCATTTTCTGGGAGTGAGTCGAGCTGACCGGAGGGACTGTTTGTTCCTCTCACCTCCTCCTCTAGGCCATCCGGCCCTGGATTATTTGCAGAGTCGTCCCTGCTGTTTTCAGGAGGAACCGGTTGGCGTCGCTGGACCTCCCGGAACTCAGATAAGTCCTGCGTTTGCCCCGGGTTTGAATCAGCTGTGGATTTATGCATTGAATAGTCAGGGTCTGTTTCGTCTGATTCTGTTTTACCGGTTATGCGTTTCCTTATTTGATCTATGTGGCGTTTCCATACCCGGCCATCCTCTATCTCTATTAGATATGATTTTGGTCCTGTTATTTCTAGGATTTTTCCTGCTAACCAGGTCGGGCCCTCGCTGTAGTTGTGTGCCCACACTAGGTCGCCTACTGCCATCTCTCTTGTTTTACCGTGTGCCCCTTTGTAACCGTCTGGTGTGTAGTTTGGGTTTAAACGGTCTAGTGGGCACCTAAGCTTCCGATCCATTAATAGCTCGGCCGGGCTGCGGCCAGTTGTTACACAGGATGTTCTGTGTTGGACTGCTAGAAATGTATAGATTTTTGTTTGCCAATCGCCTGGCCTGATTCTGGACAATGCTTCCTTTGCGCTCCGAACGAAACGTTCTGCAAGGCCGTTCGTCGCAGGGTGGAACGGCGCCGAGAGGACATGTCGGATGCCCTCCTCTGCCAAGTACCCCTCAAACTGGGTTGCCGTGAATTGCGGGCCGTTATCGGAGACTAAAGTGTCGGGCAACCCGTGGGTTACAAATAGGTGCCGTAGGACTGAAATCACGGCATCGGCTGTCATGGATCTCATGAGAATGATTTCCAGCCATTTGGAGTAGGCATCGACTACTACCAGAAAGGTTTGGCCGTGGAAGGGGCCGGCAAAATCGATATGGATCCTAGACCAGGGGCCCTGGGGTCTCTCCCATTCCCGAATCGGGGCCGTTTGGGGTAGCGGTCTGGACTCCTGGCAGGCCTGGCATTTCCCTACCCTTTCAGCAATTTCCGAGTCCATTAAGGGCCACCACACATAGCTTCTCGCTAGACCCTTCATTCTCACGATCCCTGGGTGACCTTCGTGAAGGAGATCCAATACCTTTTTCCTCAATTTCTCCGGGATCACCACTCGATCCCCCCATAGCAGGCACCCCCCTTGAGCCGAGAGTTCCCCACGTTTTTTTACAAACTCTTTAAAACGCTCGCCCGGCGCAGCGGGCCAACCTCTTTGTACCCAACCAATTACAGTTCTTATTGTAATGTCCTTATCTGAGCCGAGCCACCTCTTTGGATGTGACTGGGCCAGAGTCCAAAGAGTCAATTAGCAGAACTGGTATCCCGGAGTGGGGTCTTGATAGTCTCTGGTAGCGGGCATCTGCTCAGGCGTCTGCATGCCTAATTCCTTTCCTGGCCGGTGTAGTAATTTGTAAGAATACGCTGCCAGGAAGATAGTCCATCGGGTCAGTCTTGGCGAAAGTGCCACGGGCGTTGGGCGGTCGCCTGCCAACAGACCTAGCAAAGGTCTATGGTCCGTGATGATTTAAAAATCACAACCAAATACATATTCATTGAATTTCTTTACTCCGGAGACTATAGCCAAGGCTTCCTTATCAAGCTGGCTATAATTCCTTTCAGTTGATGACATGGTTCGGGAGTAATATGCAATAGGGGCTTCTGTGCCATTTGGTAACCTGTGGCTGAGCACAGCCCCCACCCCATAGGGAGATGCATCACAGCTTAACACTAATGGCAGCGTGCCATTGTATTGGATAAGGAGGCTATCACTCGATAGGAGATTCTTTACCCCTTCGAATGCCCTAGCTTCCGCCTTTCCCCAAGACCATGCAGCTGTCTTTGCTAGTAATTTATGCAGCGGCTCGGCTACTGTTGCCTTATTCCTTAAGAATACCGCATAGAAGTTGACCAGACCTAAGAATGCCTGTAACTCCGTTTTGTTCTTTGGAACCGGGGCCTTCCTAATGGCCCGTACCTTGCTCTCCGTGGGGTGAATCCCTTCCCTGTCTATCTGGTAGCCCAGGAATTCCACAGACTCAACCCCGATCTGGCATTTGTTCAGTTTAACCGTGAGACCGGCAGACCGGAAAATGCCCAAAACTTTTCGCAGCCTTACCCCTAATTCCTCTAGATTCTCAGCGGATACCAATACATCGTCAAAGTATGGTACCACCCCTGGTAGGCCCTGCAATAGCCGCTCCATTAGGTTCTGAAATAACCCTGGAGCCACACTAACCCCAAACTGTAACCGGGTACACTTAAAAGCCCCTCTGTGAGTCACAATTGTCTGCGCTTCAGCTGTGCTGCTATCTACGGGCAGCTGTTGATAGGCTTGGGCCAAGTCTAGCTTGGCAAAAACTTGCCCTTGCCCCATTGAGTGCAGTAAGTGCTGTACCACCGGACGGGTAAGCACTCTTTGCAACGCTTTGTTAGCGTTGCCTTGTAGTCAGCGCAAATCCGGACCGACCCGTCCGGTTTGACTGGGGTGACTATAGGGGTCTCCCACTTAGCATGGTCAACTGGCACTAGAATTCCCTGGTTTACTAGCTTGTCCAGTTCCCGGTCAATCCTGGGCTTTAGGGCGAACGGGACCCTCCTAGCCTTTAGACGGATAGGGGCAACTTGGGGGTCTAAGTTGAAAGAGATAGGGGTCCCCGTGTACTTGCCCAGGCAGTCTCTGAAAACATCCCCAAATTCTTTCACGAGTGCGTCTTTGAGGTCGACTTCGTTTCTGAAGATTCCAGTCACTCCCATGCCCAATGCTCGGAACCAGTCCAGTCCCAACAAGCTTGGCAGGGTCCCATCAACGATGGTGATGGGCAGAGTTTTCTTGTACTGTCCATACTCGACGTGGACGGACGTTACCCCTCGAACAGGGATGCGATTCCCTTGGTAGTCTTGTACACTTAATTTCTGTGGTTGCAGCTTGCGCTTTGCGATGGCGGGTAAGGCTCTCACGAGATTGTCCCAGGACATGATCGTGATCGATGAGCCGGTGTCCACCTCCAATCGGCATGGCACCCCCTCAATCTTTGCCTTTGTAAAGATTTTCTTCTCTAGGCGTGTTGATGCGTGACCCACTCTCACGACAGTCTGATTCAACTTCGCGCCTTTTTTGAATTGACCAATCACGGGCCGCTTCGCCGTTCCCGCGCTCTGGTTGGTTGGTTTGAATTTTTGGCGGGAAGGTTGGGGTGCTCGACAGACCTGTGCTAGGTGCCCCTTCCTTTCGCACCGCCGACACGTTGCATCCTTAAATCTGCATTGTTGTCATTGATGTTGCCCTCCGCAACTCGCGCAGTCACCCCGGTCTTCTTTCTCCGGCCTCCCGGTGTGGAAGACTCCTTCCTCCTCCTCACCGTCCGATTCGGCCTGGACCTCTTAATTGTGGACCGGGGTTGATTTCGCACCAGCCGTTGGTGCGAGCGGCTTTTGTAGGGTTTCCGCCGCTTGGGTAGACATCTCGTGAGCCCTGGCTTCGTCCAAGGCGTTTGCCAGCGTTAGGTTGCTTTTAGACAGCAGCCGCCTCCGCAAACGGATGTCCCTGACCCCGTGGATGAGTTGCTCCAGCAATGCCTCATCCAAGTCTCGGTACTCGCAATGTTTTGAGGCTTTCCTCAGGGCGGCCATGTATGCGCTGATGGACTCGCCCTCTTGCTGTCTGCGCTCCCCGAATTCGAACCGTTGCACATACTTGGACGGCATTGGTGCATAATGGGCTTTCAATAAAGTCTGCAGAGTTTGCCACGGTACCGACTGTACCGGCGTTGGCTCCGCCAGGGATTCTGCGGTGTCGAAGACTTCTGGACCGCAGTGGCTCAGGAAATACGCTCGTTTCCTGTTGTCTGAAACTCCTTGAAGTTCGTTCGCCTCGAGGAAACACTCGAAACGAGCCATGTATGACCCCCATTTTTCCTTAGCTGGGTCGAATGGCGCTGGCGGTGTGTAGCCAGACATCGCTGCTTTCCGCCCCTTGTTTGCTGGGTTCGCGTCTTCCTGGTGAGTTCAGCTCTTTTCCTGGCGCTCTTAGCCTCGAGATCCCATCCTCGTCGCCAGTGTTAGATTCAGGCAATAACAAGGCAGGAGACCAGGATAGTGACAACAGCTCTTTACTATATGGTGAACCCAGCAGCCAGTGCTGGGAAAAACCTCTCTTTATATACAGTTTAGCCGGAGGCTTCAACCAATCAGCAACGTGCTATTTTCCCGCCAAAACTTTTAAAGATACATTACACATATAACAAGTCATAACCTTCTATATTCAAAATTCTTTCCTCTGTTAAGTTAAACCAGTCACTTATTACTGAAAGGGCTACTGCTTCATAATATAATTTAAAGTTAGGCATTCTTAAACCACCTCTTTCCCGTGAGTCCTGTATTATTTTCATTTTAACCCTCGCCTTTTTACCCTGCCATATAAATTTGTTAATCCCAATCTGCCAGTCTTCCAAATTTTTATCCTTTTTAATTATTGGTATCATCTGGAACAGAAACAAAAATCTAGGTAACACATTCATTTTAATAGCCGCAATCCTTCCCAATAGGGATAACTGCAATTTCTTCCAGCCACTCATATCATTCTGAACTTTTTGCCATAGCAAGTCATAATTATTCTTATAGAGTTTCTTGTTCGATGAGCTAATATAGACCCCTAAATATTTAACCTTTTTTACTACCTCAAATCCTGTCATTTCCTCTAGTTTTTGTTTCTGTTGTATAGACATATTTTTAATTATCACTTTTGTTTTATTCTGATTTATTTTAAATCCTGATACCTTTCCATATTTATCAATTACTTCCAACAAAAATCTACTTGAATTTATAGGATTCGTTAACGTAACCACTACATCATCTGCAAAAGCTCTAACTTTATACTCATATTGTCTAATCTTAATTCCCTCTATTTTCATTAATTCTCGTATTTTATCTACTCATTGATTATTTACTTAACTATGGCTATTTCTTCCCTCACTTCATACAAAATGTTCTAAAGATTTTAGTTAGCTTATATTGTATCATTCATTTCCTCATCCTGTATCAATCCCATAATAATATATCTTTATATTTTGAATATTTCTACAATTCTTGTATTGTAAAGACCTCTATAAAACTTCATTACCATATTTTTATCTAGCCATTGATAAAATAAATCCCATATATTGTAATATTGTTTATCTTCTTGTTCTCTAATGTCAAATATCAATTTGCTCATTTCAGCACATTCCATTATTTTCTTAATAATTTCATCCTGTGTTGGGATTTTCTCATTTTTCCAATTTTTAGCAAACAAAATTCTAGCCGCTGTTACTACATCACAATCAAATATCTCAATTCTGCATTATATGTTTCAGGTATAATCCCCAGTAAGAAAACCTCTGGTTTAAAGTCTATATGCTTCTTTATCATTTTTTCCAGCCATATGTGGATTTTAGTCCAATATCTTTTAGCTTCTATGCATGTCCACCACATATGGTAATATGAGCCCGGTATCTGATGACATTTCCAACATTTTTCGGATTTATCCTTGAACATTCTGGCTATTCTCGTTGGGGGTAGATGCAACCTGTAAAACATCTTATACAAATCTGAAATGTATTTTTAAAGTCAGTGTGCAGTAAGCAAGCAAAATGATGCTGGATCTCGGGAAATGCGTCATGCAGAATGTTTTCTTTTCTTTTCTTTTTTTTGCTCCTTTCTCCCTTCCTATATTTTTTATTAAAAAAGTTTTACAAAAAACAACAACATTTTTTTAAGAATTATTCCCCCCCCTTTATTTATTTATTTATTTATCACATTTATATACCGCCCTATCTCCCTAGGGACTCAGGGCGGTTCACAGGCAGATAAAAAAGATACATATAAATACAAAATAAAATAACACTTAAAAAACTTATTCTACATGGCCAAATTTTAAAAGCAATATAAAAATAACCCATTAAAACCAATATAAATTTAAAATCTAATCCAGTCCTGCGCAAATAAATAGATGTGTTTTAAGCTCGCGGCGGAAGGTTTGGAGGTCCGGAAGTTGATGAAGTCCTGGGGGGAGTTCGTTCCAGAGGGTGGGAACCCCCACAGAGAAGGCCCTTCCCCTGGGTGTTGCCAAATGGCACTGCCTAGCCGACGGCACCCTGAGGAGTCCCTCTCTGTGAGAGCGCATGGGTCGGTGAGAGGTATTCGGTAGCAGCAGGTGGTTCCCCTTCCCTCCCCCCTCCCCCACCCCGAGACTTCCCAGAACAAAATACAGGGTATAAAATCTAACAATCATAAACTAAAATACCACAAAAACCATAACCCATAGTCTCTCCTCTCTCTTTGCTCCTTTAACTCGCCTTCCATTTACACTAATACATTAATATAATACAATTCCCAGATTCACATAAGGTATTTGATATTTTTTAGTCTGATACTTATTTTGAATATAGTCAGTCCAACTTCTCCATTCCAATATATATCTTTCTTGAGAATAGTCTTTCAAATACGCAGAAATTTTAGCCATTTCTGCTAAGTTCGATACGTTAAGTGTCCATTCTTCAATTGTAGGCAGATCTTCTTTCTTCCAATATTGCGCAACCAGGAGTCTTGCAGCTGTTATTAAATTTAAAATCAATTTAGTCTCTATTACCATACATTCCGTAATCATGCCCAATAAAAACAACTGTGGGGTAAATTTTATCTTCTTTTCCAAAATATTCTGCATAATCCACCAAATTTTTATCCAAAATGCTTTGATTTTCTTACAAGTCCACCATACATGGTAATAAGTAGCATCCTCACAATCACATCTCCAACATTTAGCCTGCATATTCGGATACATACATTCCAGTCTCCCTTCCTAATTTTAACCTGCGACTTTGAAGCAGTAAAATTCTTCCCCTACGAAACTCACTGAAGTGATGATTCCATCCACCCGTTTCTTTAAGGCACAGGGCATGCATTTGGTGCTGATGTTGGCAGGCATTTCCCTACCCGTTGAATTCAATGCCACCTCTTGAAGACTAACAGAACATCAGGGCCCATCAAGATGGAGAAGGCAACCTGTTTGTGGATGTTTCTTCATAGCAGTAGATAAAGCCAGCGAGGGGAAGCCTTCTGAAGTGATTGCACCAAGAAAGGCACCAATCAAAGCCTCTTAACTTTTCAGAGTTCCGTTTTGAAAAGGCAAGCAAACGTTATAGAACCTAACATCATGTTCCTAAGAACAGTTGGCTCCTTCATGTTAAAGCAGGGGGGGTGTCAAACTTGATTTCATTGAGAGCCACATCAGGGTAGTGTCTGAGCTCAGGAGGAGGGGGTGAGTAGGTGTAGCTGGGGTGGGCGTGGCCAGGGTGGCCATGGCCATCTTGACATCCTGTAGCTGTGTCTGCGTCCCCCGAGCCGGGCCTCCTGCCAGAAAGTGACTTGGAAAGTGAGGAGGAAGGGCCATCAGGACTTACCTCAGGAGCACCGGCTTCCCTGGCTCAGCTCCAGGAGCCAGAGGCAGGCTAGGTGGAGGAGATAACAAGGCCTCTGTCCCCTGACTCTTTCCCCCCCAGGTCACGCCTCCAGACCCAGCTGATGGCAATCAGGCCTGGCTGGACCCTAGGTTTCATAGGCAGGAGAGGCAGGAATAACAGAAGCAGGGGTGGGGCAGGCCTAGGAAGTGCTGAGTCATGGAGCCACACCCCACAGGATATAAAGGCAACAAGAGCTGCTGTGCCTCTTTGTAGCAGGCAAATTAACTGCTTAACTAAGAGCTGAAGTATTGTTTGTTCCTGGGTGACTCATCGGCGTCGAGGGAGATAACAGAGCCACTTGGCATACGCTCGCTATTTTACTGCCAGAGCTGATAGTGCCGGCTAATTAAGCCATCGCTTGGATGGAGGCGAGGGGGGACAGAACAGCAGCCCTCTGCCAGCAATCTCTGTTTTCGCTGGCAGAGGGCTGCAAGAGGCCATCTCAGCCAAAAATGGAGCCCGTGCTTGGCCCTCGCGAGCTCCATTATTGCTGGTAGAAGCAGTGCAGGTCGGTCCTTCACTGTTTCGAGGGCAGCCCAGTGGGTCAGATATAAGTGCCCCCATGGGCCAGTGGGCCTTGAGTTTGAGACCCCTATGTTAAAGGGTTGTTCATTAGCAGCAGTTTAAAGGAAGCCAATTTCTTTTAGTCAGTACACGACATGTTTCTGCAGGACTAACGGAGATCACCAAACCTTTGCTGAAATTGTTACAGTTCTACTGATCCCGATTTCATCAACACTTCTAATACAACAGCCATGGCCACCTCGCCACAGCCACCTCATCACTGGACTCTTTGCATTGGCCAACTCATTGTGGGGCCTTCCATCTGGTTTTACACACAGAACAATGAATCCCGTTCACTTTGCCTCTCACAGAGGAGGGGGGATACTGGAAAGCAAGGCAAGGAAGTCTGTGGAGGAGTGCAGGCTGGACCCCCTTAAGCTGGGCCAGTTTTGGAAACCAGAACTAGAAAGCCCAGGCTTGCAGCAAAATGTCCCCACGGTGAGGTGACTATGGCAAGGTGGCTATGGCAAGGTAGCCACAGAAAATTATCCCATTCCATATAATAAGTAATGTACAGCATTCTCCTTTTCTATGCAGTAGAGATTAGATCTGGAAAATCATGTCATATATAGATACAGACTTTTGTTGTTGTTAGTTGTGAAGTCATATCCGACCCATCACGACCCCATGAACAATGTTCATCTAAGCCTTCCTGTCCTCTACCATCCTCTGGAGTCCATTTAAGCTCACGCTGACTGTTTCAGTGACTCCATCCAGCCACCTCATTCTCTGTCGTCCCCTTCTTCTTTTGTCCTCAATCGTTCCCAGCATTAGGCTTTTCTCCAGTGAGTCCTTCCTTCTCATTAGGTTTTTTTTTTTTTAATTTGCATTTATATCCCGCCCTTCTCTGAAGACTCAGGGCGGCTTACACTATGTTAGCAACAGTCTTCATTCTATTTGTATATTTATATACAAAGTCAACTTATTGCCCCCAACAATCTGGGTCCTCATTTTACCTACCTTATAAAGGATGGAAGGCTGAGTCAACCTTGGGCCTGGTGGGACTTGAACCTGCAGTAATTGCAAGCAGCTGCTGTTAATAACAGACTGTATTAGCATTCTGAGCCACAGAAGCCCCTGTGGCTCTGTGTTTGAGTTTCATCTTCAGGATCTGGCCTTCTAAAGAGCAGTCAGGGTTGATCTCCTCGAGGATTGACCAGTTTGATCATCTTGCAGTCCAAGGGGCTCGCAGGAGTCTTCTCCAACACCAGAGTTCAAAGGCCTCAATTCTTTGATGCTCAGACTTTCTTATGGTCCAACTTTCACTGCTATCCATTTCAACTGGGAAAACCATAGCCTTGACTATACGCACTTTTGTTGGCAGGGTGATGTCTCTGCTTTTTAGTATGCTGTCTAGATTTGCCATAACTTTTCTCCCCAGAAACAAGTGTCTTTTAATTTCTTGGCAGTAGTCCCCATCTGCGGTGAACTTGGAGCCCAGGAAAATAAAATCTGTCACTCCATTTCTTCCCCATCTATTTGCCAGGATTTCAGAGGGCCAGATGCCATGATTTTAGTTTTCTTAATGTTGAGTTTCAAGCCAGCTTTTGCAATCTCAGATACGGACATAGATTTGTATCTGAGAGATCTATGTATAATATACAATGCAGGACTGATAATATTTCTCCTTTCTTACTCTTTCAGTGCGTGACACTGTAACACTTTTAACTCTTCTATTCCACTTACGTCTTTCAAAACTGATTCAAGATATGCCACTAGATTGGCATCATATTTTTTTCTTAGTTCTTCATTAGCATTTTTAATGAAACTTGTAAAAAGCTAAGCTCAGATAAGCGGAGCTCCTTAATAAGCTTTAGCACTCACTCTCTCTCTTTCTCTCTCTCTAACACACACACACACACACACACATACACACACGGGAGAGGGTAAAAGAGAGAGAGAGAGAGAGCAGATGAGCCAAATGCAACTTTGAAGCAGATGCTTCTCCTCTTGTCTCAATATCTTTCTTAAACAGACCTTGAAATAGTTATTCATACATGCTAATCTTTCAAAACTGGATAATTTCTATTATTGATTGGCTGCCTTCCCTACAAGCTCTTTTTAGAGGTTTCCAGCTGCTGAAAAATTTCACTGCCAGCAAGCTCCTGAAAAGGGGATGATATGATCATTTTTTGCCTATTGAAAAGTTTGCACAGATGGCGTGCTTAACCAATGCATTGATCTCCGTATGAATCTCTTTAATGGCAGGATACTTAATACTTAATTGAGCCAATAGATTGGTGTCTCAGTTTTGAGATCCTTTGTTTATTCGCATCGATTTTGCTTACATTTTCCCTACTTTGAAGACAATGATCCAAATAATATTTTCCAGATGAACAGTAGCACTGCAGGGGTGCGTGTATGTATTCATAGAATTTTTCAGACCAAGGTGTGATGGCGTGGTACCCACTTGGAATTGAAAGCTACGTTATCTTGTAAAAAACAACAACATTGCATTCGAAGAATGTGTGTACCATAGTATTAGAATTGTGTCTTGTCTCTCAAGAATGGCTGGATTGTTTACTTGTCCTCCATTGTAGAGAGGACACGATGAGATGAGGATCAGGTGTTATAGATGAAGATAATTAGCCCTCTCTATTCATCATCCTGATAGATTTGACCTTTAGACAGACAATATAAATGAATATCAAAGAAGTTCTGTTATCAAATTTGACTACCTGGAAATGCTTTGATGGTAAATAGTATCAGTGTCCAATAGTCAAACTTGACTCAGGGTAACTACAAGGATATCATGTTACAGATTCCTTTGTAATAGGGAAGAAATTGTTTTTCATTGCTTGAATGGCCTGGGGATGAACTTTCCAAGAAAATGGGATCATAATAATTTGTACACAATTTCTGTAAGAATCCATTCGTGACATAAAGGCCAATCCCCAAATTTAGATGGGACAGATTCTTCTCATTACAGGACCATACCATACAGTAAATGCAAAGTTAAATAAGGCTGCCATTTTCCAGTGCATTATATCTCCTGGGTTAATGGCCTCTTATAATCCTGGCTTATTATTACAGGTTTATCTATTGCATCCTGTTCAATGTAATGCTTTTCAGAAAATCCAGTGACTTGAATGTGGCTTTCTCAAATGCAAAAATATCTTCCTTCCTTCCTTCCTTCCTTCCTTCCTTCCTTCCTTCCTTCCTTCCTTCCTTCCTCCCTCCCTCCCTCCCTCCCTCCCTCCCTCCCTTTCTTCCCTCCCTCCCTCCCTCCCTCCCTTTCCTTCCCTCCCTCCCTTTCCTTCCCTCCCTCCCTCCCTCCCTTCCTCCCTTCCATTATATGGCTCTATGGAATGAGCTGCCGGTGGGACTCCGTCTCCTCCCTGATCTCCGGACCTTTAATGCGAGCTCAAGACTTTCTTTTTTCACCAAGCGGGGATGGCCTGATTGATTTGAATATGGGGGTTTTTAGCGGGTTTTAATAGGGTTTTAGTTTTTGAAAAATTTTAGCTAATATTTTAAGTATACAGCGATTGAATCAGATTTTTAAACTTGTTATAGTATTTTAATTTGTTTAGGATTTCTGTTGTTTTATTGGCTGTACACCGCCCTGAGTCTTCGGAGAAGGGCGGTATAAAAATATGAATAAATAAATAAATAAATAAATAAATAAATAAATAAATAAATAAATAAATATAGTTGCCCATCCCACAATAGTGACTCGGGGCATCTTATAACACTTAGAAACAATATAGAATAGAATAGAATAGAATTTTTTATTGGCCAAGTGTGATTGGACACACAAGGAATTTGTCTTGGTGCATATGCTCTCAGTGTACATAAAAGAAAAGATACGTTCATCAAGGTACAACATTTACAACACAATTGATGATCAATATATCAATATAAATCATAAGGATTGCCAGCAACAAGTTATAGTCATACAATCATAAGTGGAAAGAGATTGGTAATGGGAACTATGAAACGATTAATAGTAGTGCAGATTCAGTAAATAGTCTGACAGTGTTGAGGGAATTATTTGTTTAGCAGAGTGATGGCCTTCGGGAAAAAACTGTTCTTGTGTCTAGTTGTTCTGGTGTGCAGTGCTCTATAGCGTCGTTTTGAGGGTAGGAGTTGAAACAGTTTATGTCCAGGATAATAACTTTATCTATAAAATATCAATAACAGCTGAAAAGCCAGATCAGTCCAATCAAACAACCTTGCCATAGACTTTGATTCCAACGTTTCCAATCCAGAAGCTTACACATATTGATATGTGATCAATATTTCAACCAGCTTTAAGAAAATAATATATCCATGTTATTTTGATATGCAGAGCTTTGGAGTTTATCTTTTAATTTATGAATATGCTTAACGCAGCAAGAAAAATAAATAGTCATTTTAAACCTAAGTCACTGTCCTCAGAACCTCAGGCATTTATTGAACAATTGAAACTTAGTGAAAGTTGCCTTAAGCCTCCCCATCACTGGTACCTGTAGGAATGAACAGTTTCGTTTGAAAGCTGTCCAGAAGTTTTGAAAATCAAATGAGAAATAATAATCTAAACATATTTCAGACATCCAGCCTGGGAGACCTCTGGAAAGATCTGCCTTCTCACATTTCATGAGTCTTGCAGAAGTGGTTGACAGAATAATAGGATTGTAAGAGATCTTGGAGGTTTTCTAATCCAACCTGTTACTCAAGCAAGAGACCCTGTACAATTTCAGAAAATTGTTCTCCAAACTCTTTTTAAAGACCTCCAATGGAACACTCACCACTTCTGAATGCAAGCCATTTCACTGATCTATTTTCAATGTCAGGAAATTTCTCCTTAATTCTAGGCTGGATTTCTCCTTGATAACTTCCCATCCATTAGTTCTTGTCTTGTCTTCAGGTGCTTTGCAAAATATGTTGACACCCCTCCCCCTCCTTCTTAATGGAAGCCTCTTAGATATTGAGACATTGCCACCATGTTACCCTAGTTCTTCTTTTAATTAAACTAGGCGTACCCAATTCTTGCAACCATATACTTCTTCATATACTTCGTATACCCAAACCCTCAAAACTTTAAGCTTAAACTGTCTACTGTTAACCTCACCCCATTCCTAAAAGGTCTTTAAGGGGCGTGCATAAATGCACCTGCTTGCCTACCTGTTGTGGTCCACCAACAGTCTGTAGAGCTGGCAACGGAGTCGGACATTGATGAGGCTAAGAAAGAACATGGGCCAGTCCTGGAGGCTGGGAAAGGCTCAGATGTGGGCTCTGCATTGGAGGCAGAGATGGGGCCAGGGCCATCTGGGAGTGATGTGTGGACTCTGGAGCCTCCAGACGCTGACAGTAGTGAGGCAGAGAAACAGGAGGAACCTGTTCCTAGTGCACACATGAGAAGAGCTGCCAAAAGGCAAGAGCAACTAAAGCAAAGAGGACGATTTGGGAGTAGGGGCAAGATATGATTGGCCCCTCCCATAAGGCTTAAAAGACCAGCAAGGGTGTTTGGGCTGTTTGTCGGAAAACAACGTTGATAGAATTTCTCCTTGTCTTGCTGCATTTATTTCTTGTCGGATGCTTTTGAAGTTTTGCCAAGAAAAGCCTTTGGCAGTTTGCCTAATTAGATCAAGGTTGGTGATAAGATGGAAGAATTGTGTTAGGAAGAATTTGTTTTGATTTAGTTTGGACGATGCTGAGAATGAATTAAATCTCAGCTATTCTAATAAAGTCTGTTCGTTTTTGAACTGATTGCATCTACTACTACCTACTTGGGCCTGGGTCACAACACTACCATCCCTGTACTAATATTCCTTTTTACTTACTCTTTTCATGTATCCAAATTATGTTTATACTTTTACCTGTTATCTTATACATAATTGACAAATTAATAAATAAAATGTATTAGCCTTCAGTCCCTTACAATTTAGTTGCAACCAGGAAGCAAATGAGTTCATTCAACCATGTTGCTTAGATCCCTGACCAGCCACTTGGTTCTAACCATGTTACTTCTAAGGGAAGCTAAACTTGAACAGAAAGAGATGATAAATAACTTTATGTGAAATCTAGTTTACTTTTACATGTAGCCAAGCCATACCAACAGGAAGATCTCCACAACAATGAGCCATGAACACCTCTAGGCATCACATCGCTGCCTTAATTTTATACTTTGTTTGTCTATTCATTCAAGATGAAAGGCAGTCCAGGAAAAATAAAAAAATAAAAGATAAATTTTCCATTTATAGAACACGGTTAAAATACCAGCCTAGGGCCAGTAATCATCATCTTCTTTTAATCACGCCATAATCCAGTGGTGAAATCCAAAAGTTTTTACTACTGGTTCTGTGGGCATGGCTTGGTGGGCATGGCAGGGGAAGGATATTGCAAAATATCCATTCCCCACCCCACTCCAGGATACTGCAAAATATATATTCCCCATTCCACTCCAGGGGAAGGATATTGCAAAATCTGCATTCCCACCCCACTCTGGGGCCAGCCAGAGGTGGTATTTGCCAGTTCTCCAAACTACTCAAAATTTCTGCTACTGGTTCTCCAGAACCTGCTGAATTTCATCCCTACCTTAATCCCTTGCGGGGTGGAGTCTGGGCAAGAATGGAGCTAGCAGAGTGTTTTAATGGCCGGATGCCCTTCCTGTTGCCAATGTGGAGTTTTGTTCAGCAGATATATTCTCAGTGTGCCCAGAAAGAGAAATATCTGCCTCTATCTAGGGTCGAACTCACAATCTGAACGTGAGGTGAGAGCTCCACCTCTAGCCTAGGGCCAGTAATGGTTAATAAATATTAACATGGTTGAATAAACAATAGTAAGTCTCATGACCATGGATAATTCAGGATAGAAAGGATGGAGAAGGACACTTTGAGGATCTTTTCTGGGTTTGTTTAGGATTCAGATTTGGGGGACAATGGGTTGGACTCTTGGCATTCCTAAGAATTCAGGGGACACTTTCAGGTTGACCAGAAGACTTAGCTGGAAGAAAAAGAAGAGTATATAAGTAATGTTGTGACTCCAGCCCTCGAACCTGGCCCCATGCCCGAAAGTGTCTCTGAGAGTGAGGGGGAAGGGACGGTAAGGCTTACCTCGGGAGCACCGATTCCTTTGGCTCGGCTCCAGGAGCCAGAACCAGACTAGTCAGAGGACGTAATGAGGCCATCATCCCTGATTCCTCCCTTCCCCAGGCTACGCCTTCAGACCCAGCTGATAATAATAATCAAGTTTGGCTTGACCCACGCTTCAGAAGATGAGAGAGGTGGCGTCATCAAAAGGAAGGGTGGGGCAGGAGCCCTACCCCACAGGATATATAAGGAGCTTTGGGACTGCTCTCACTCCGTGGGAAGCAAAGTTTAGCTGAACCGTTTCAAAAAGAGTTTGACTTTCAAAAAGAAAGTCTTGCTACATGAGTCATTTGTTTGAACTTTGGCAGGCAGCTGTGATTTCTCTGCCAGGACTGATAAGAGCTGTGAATCCACTGGCTGAAGGCCAGCTCGTGGGTTTGAAGTGGGGAAGGATACAGAACAAGTAACTTATTCACTTTGCTGTATGTACAAAGTAAAAGTTGCCAGGGAACAATCTGAAAGACCTTCTATCTATAGGATGCATGGCTGAGTTTTACAATTATCCCCCCCTCCCGAGAAAACACCCTCAAATTGCTATCAGAACTGTTATTCAAAGCCAGTTAAAAGCAAGACATCAACAGCTACGGGATTTTAAAATCAGGAGTGGAGGGAGAACCGAGATGGGAAAAGTCACAATGTTCTACCA
Source organism: Ahaetulla prasina (assembly GCF_028640845.1). Lineage (NCBI taxonomy): Eukaryota > Metazoa > Chordata > Lepidosauria > Squamata > Colubridae > Ahaetulla > Ahaetulla prasina. Next base: position 126,071,082 of record NC_080543.1, read on the forward strand.
AGTTGTTGTTTGTTTGTTTTTTCCTGGATGGGAAATGCTTTTGAGGAGCAAATTCAAACCAAGACGAACATGTCTTTCATTTCCAGTTTCATGCTGTGTCAGAGTTTACTTATAGCCCCTGAGCCACATTTGCTGAAATTTTGTTTGTTCCCCCCACCCAGGGAGAAAAAATTGAACTATGTGGCCTTTTTCAGCAGTCTGTACGCTTTTGCATTATATACCCAGTCAGTATTTTTGCACCCTTCTGGCTAGCAAGAAGGTTTTTCTCAGTTTCTTCTCTTAAGAATAGCTCACTTTCTGTGCCTCTTTTTCCCCCCTGGAGCTCTGAAGCAAATTATTTTCACTTTTAGACTTAAAATGAGAGAAAGAGAATTTGTAAATGATGTCTGCGATGACGGCATAGCACCGAAGTTCTAGAGGTGCCATGAAATAATATTTAATTTACAATTTAAAAAATGCAACGACACACAGTTGAAGTGTGATCGATGAAGGAGGTATCCAGGAAGGTTTATGCTGTGCAAATGTTCAGATATTTTTTCCAACCCCTGGTGTGACTATCTTTTTGTTCCTGGATTTAAGATCTTATAGTGTACTAAATTTGCAACCCTTTCAGCGTGTTAAGTAGTTATTAAGTTATATGAAAGTTTTAATCAAAGCATCAAAGAAAAACATGAACTAGACTAGACTAGACTAGACTAGACTAGACTAGACTAGACTAGACTAGAATAGAATAGAATAGAATAGAATAGAATAGAATAGAATTCTTTATTGGCCAAGTGTGATTAGACACACAAGGAATTTGTCTTTGGTTCATATGCTCTCAGTTTACATAAAAAGACAAGATACATTTGTCAAGAATCATAAGGTACAAAATTTAACGATAGTCAAAGGGTAAAAATCAGCAATCAGGAAACAATCAATATCAATATAAACTGTAAGGATACAAGCAACAAAGCTACAGTCATGCAGTCATAAGTGGGAGGAGATGGGTGATAGGAACAATGAGAAGACTAATGGTACTAGTAATGTAGCCTTAGTGAATAATTTGACAGTGTTGAGGGAATTATACTACATTGAGTTTTCAAAAAAGAACAGACTTGCAACAAATATATAGTTCTTTGATCTCTCTGGAGAGGAGAGGAGAGGAGAGGCGGGGAGGGGAGGGGAGGGGAGGGGAGGTGTGATGACCTGGGGCAAGGCACGGACGCAACACAGCCAGCTGATAGTTTGAACTCCAATTATTGCTCCAACTTTCTTCCAAATGCTCCCACATTTATGGCAGGTCCCAGAGCAAAATGCTCACATGCACCCCTCCAGCAGCCTCTGGCTGAGAGTAATCCAGCAAAATGCTGTTAGCACAATGGCTTCCAGGCAAGAAATCCAGCATGGCAAGGAGCCCATGACGCAAAGGAACTAGGCAAGGAGTCCAGCGAACTCCAGACATTGGCAATGACACACAAAACTCCATGAATTCAGCATTTGTTCCCAAAAAGCACCCCTCCCCATAGAATCTCCTTAAGTGGTGGCACAGGGGTTAGAGTGCAGTACTGTAGGCTACCTCAGCTGCAGTTCAGCAGATCGAATCTCACCAGCTCAAGATTGACTCAGCCTTCTATCCTTCCGAGGTGGATAAAATGAGGACCCAGACTGTTGGGGACAATAGCCTGACTCTGTAAACTGCTTAGAGAGGGACATAAAAGCACCAAGAAGTAGTATATAAGTCTAAGTGCTATTGCTATTGCTAAGTCTCCGTCCCCAGGTGTGCCTTTTGAAGAGGGGCAGAGCACACACCTCCCAAGTCATTGGGCCGGCCTGCGTTATTTCCGCCTTCTCTCTACTCTCCATGCTCAGGGATCAGGAGGTGGCAATCCTTGCCCTCTCTTCCAGTGGTGAAATCCAATTTTTTTTACTACCAGTTCTGTGGGCGTGGCTTGGTGGGCATGGTGTGGTTTGGTGGTGGTGGCAGGGGAAGGATACTGCAAAATCTCCATTCCCACCCCACTCTGGGGCCAGCCAGAGGTTGTATTTGCCGGTTCTCTGAACTACTCAAAATTTCCGCTACCCCTGAACTACTCAGAATTTCCACTACTGGTTCTCCAGAACCTGTCAGAACCTGCTGGATTTCACCCCTGCTTTCTCCCCCCATCTCTCTTGGTCATCCTGCCCCCATTATTCCCTGTTGGCAAGCTGTCCCAAGCCCGAGAGATATGGGACTGCCTCGTCCAGCTCCTCTCCATGTTCCTCTGAAGCCAATGGGGCCCCCCTCTCAACCTCCATCAGCCCCAGCTTCAGTTCATCCTCACCCATTGACACAGGCTCCAATGGGACCATGACAGAGGAGAGGAAAAAGTTTATTTATTTATTTATTTTTATTTATTTTTGTCATATCAGTATATATAGGCATTAACATGAAATGAAATAGCTATATAATATATAAGCATATATATGAGCATGTATATAATAACTATATTAATTGGATATAATAAAAAGAAACAATAGGACAGGAACGGTAGGCCCTTTTGTGCTCTTATGCACGCCCCTTACAGTCCTCTTAGGAATGGGGTGAGGTCAATAGGTCAATTTTAAAGGGTTTTATCAGTCTAGGACCGTTTTAGTGAAGTGGCCTATTAAATATTTTGTTTTAAATTTTAAATCTGTTATTTATATTTTGTATTTTTGTTGTTTTAACATGGCTGTAAAACGCCCTGAGTCCTTCGGGAGAAGGGCGGTATAGAAATTAAATTATAAATAAAATAAAAAATAAATAAATAGTAGACAGTTTTTGGTTAAAGATTTTGGGATTTTGAGACGAGACCACAGGGTCAGGTAGTGTGTTCCAAGTGTTAATGACTCTGTTACAGAAATCATATTTTCTGCAATCAAGTTTGAAGCGGTTAACATTAAGTTTAAATCTATTGTTTGCTCTTATATTGTTGCGATTGAAGCTGAAGTAGTTTTCAACAGGAAGGACATTGCAATAGATGATTCTATGAGTTAAGCACAGGTCCTTTATTTAAAATATATATTTTTTAATTATTTTTCAACAGCAAAACCAGGCTATAGTTTCTGAGCATATATAGGAATATTATGACAGAAATCCTGCTGTATAGGAGCATTCTGAAGAAAGGATATAGAGAACAGTTTTTGTAGCAATGTCACTGCAGGCCTGGACCTACTACATCTTGATCCTCTTGCTGCTTATCACACATCAAATTAAGGAAAAAAATGAAACCAAGCATTAAGTTGAGATATGCAAAATGTTCTCAAGCAAAACCATTCAGGCTTCAAATATCTTATTCCTCGTGGAAAGTTTGCAGTTTGCAGCCCACTGTTTTGATGCTAATATGGGTATTCAAACTTGAAATAGGCACTCTGAGAACACTTTTTGTGTGATGGGAAAAGAGCATTTCAGACTTGAAACGGTTTTGAATCTAAAGCACAATTACTTACAGGGAAGAAAAGATAAAAGACCGAGATTGCAACCGTAATAGTTTTACTTGGTTAAAAGAGATAAAGATGAAGATTTATTTCAATCCACTCATTCTGGATAAGAAAACTTTAATGCACTGAAAACAGTCAAAACTGCAATAGTAAAAAGGGTAGCATTATAAAATAACAAAGGAAGTAAATGTATCAATCAATATCAGAGAAAATATTTATCGCATTGAAAGCCACTTTCCTTGAGTTATTCTAAGCCTTACATTCAAAGCTTTAAAGATTAACATTTCCCCCCCCCGGAATGGGAGAATAGAAATGGACTTATTATTAAAGTGCTGTTGTCACATGTCTAAGATTGTAACTTTCTGAAAGTTAATGGAACTAGCAATTTCTGATGAGGCTCTTACAGGCTGCACATACCTTTTCTAAATAGGATGGCATTTATTACAGAGGTTGTGACCAGATATTGAATTGTAGCTGGCAAAATCTCTCCAGAGGTAGGAGAGATTGTTAGATAGCCCATATGTACTCCGAAAATCTGCTTTGCATGAGTAGACCACAGTAGTCAAGCTTTTTGTGGTCAATTTATGAGGTGTTGAGAGTCAAAGAATTCCATTTACACTTACAGCTGTAATACAACCTTCATGAGAAATAGCTTGACCAACTTAATCAATTTGGGATTATTATTTTTTTATTGCTTTCGAATATAAAGATACATTTCATGTTTACTAGGTAAGTGTCCTTCTTCATGAAAGAAGCTTTAAATATGAGTTTAAGAATTTTGAAAAAAAAAATGACAAAGGAGTTTTTAAAGGGTTGAACATAACATAAAAATGGACTAAGAGTCCAGATGGATTTCAAATAAGAATTTGAAATTAATTTTAATAAACCTTCCCAGAGAAAACTATGGTTGTATTAGTTTTTATTTTATGTATTTAACTTTTTTTTTTTTTTTGCTTTTACAAAATGAGAGTTAATGGAACAATTTAAATGTTAGAATAAGTGCAATAGCATGTCAAAAAAATGTATCATTTTAAATTCTGCATTTAGGGAAGATTTAGAAATACTCTTTTAATATCCTGCTAACTTCCCTTAAATTAGAAACTCCATACCTTAAAAATATTGTTTTCTATCAACATGGCAATGTGTACTGGCATCATTTAAGATTTCACATTTTTCATTAAATACATAAGAATGGCAAATATGTGTGGGTGTGTGTGGGTGTGTGTGTGGGTGTGTGTGTGTATAATATTATATTATATAGATGATATATGATAGATAGATGGATGGATGGATAGATAGATAGATAGATAGATAGATAGATAGATAGATAGATAGATAGATAGATAGATAGATAGATAGATAGATAGATAGATAGATAGATAGATAGATAGATATAGATAAAATATATATCTCATTATGGTAGTTGGTTTTTTTATTTATTTATTTATTTTTATTTGAATTTATATCCCACCCTTCTCCGAAGATCCAGGGCGGCTTACATTGTGTAAGGCAATAGTCTCATCCTATTTGTATATTTATATACAAAGTCAACTTATTGCCCCCCACAACAATCTGGGTCCTCATTTTACCTACCTTATAAAGGATGGAAGGCTGAGTCAACCTTGGGCCTGGTGGGACTCGAGCCTGCAATAATTGTAACTGCAGGCAGCTGTGTGTTAATAACAGGCTGCATTAGCCTGGTGAGCCACTTCCCAGCCATCATGTCAACTTTGTACAATGCCTTGTACTTTTGACATCAATTCATCTTAAAAATTAAATCATACTGGGAACAACATTACAAAAATCAATAGTTTCCATCCATTCCCCTCCCCCCTTGAATTTTTGTCAAGAAACATAATTTTTCAAAACAACGTTTCAAACATCACACATAGTGGCAACATCATATAGTGCAGCATGGTAAGAAAATAACCACGAACAGATATTAAATTACAGTCAACCATCTCAAAACCCTAATAAAGATCAGTAGATCAATACATGAAGTTCAGAAAACAAAGATACCTTAGTTATTTAAGAGTTTGAAAAGAATGTCATATTTTCATAACACCACAAGTTCTAAACCATTACATTGGGGGTATTAAAGAACAACGTAACTTTTACAACTTTTGTGAATTTCTTTTCTTACTGCAAAAAAATATGAAGGTTAAGAAGGATTTGAACTTTAAGTGTTTGGTTAAAAAGTAAAGGATTTGAAGTGAAAATATAAAGTCAAGAGGGGCCCTGAAATATGTTGTTTAAAATACCATGGAATAAATTTCGAAGAATGTTGTTTTGATGAATGTTTTCAATTAGAGAAAAAAAAATAATTCAATAAAGTGTATTTTTCCAGAAATTTTATACTTTCTAGTTAAAATTCAAAAATGAGATAATGGTCCAACTATGGAAGTAAAATGCTAAATCAAACTTTCATTAAATCAAAAGTTTATCTGTTCTTTGCTAAGTGAGATGAAACTTCAGCTTCACTTGCCTAAATATTTATCATTAGATACTTGACATGAAAGGCCTAATGTAATGCTATAATAGACAAAAACAACTCACTGCTTTTCTTCTTTTCTGCTTCTGGAAAGTTTGAATGTTTGCTTATAGCTAAATAAAGAGGCAAGAAAACAAAGGTGGCTGTTTTGTTTTTGTATGTGTATATGTATGTCTGTTTGTGTATTTCTATCTATCTATCTATCTATCTATCTATCTATCTATCTATCTATCTATCTATCTATCTATCTATCTATCTATCTATCTATCTATCTATCCATCCACCCATCCACCCACCCATCCATCCATCCATCCATCCATCCTTGTATATGTTTGTTTGTAACCTTTAATTAGACGAAATGGTGGGGTCTAGGACAACTCATCATGGGCAACTCTCCTTGGTCAACTCACCAAGAGCCAACTCACAGCAGGACAATTCAATGCAGAATAACTGAAGAGATGGACAAGTGAATTGCAGAAGGTCTTGTCTTGCTTTAGATTTGAACCTTCTCAAATTAAAAATCCTTGAGGCTGGGGTGAGCTACAATTCTACTTGTCCCTCTCTTGAATTATCCCACATTGAATTACTCCATGGTAAGTTGGCCACGGCAAGTCAGCCAGGGTAAACTGGCCAGGGCAAGATGGTGGAGGCAAGTTAGCCAGGACAAGTCATCCATGATGACTTGTTCCATTATGCAGCAATGCATCACAGGGCAATCATTTTTGAATCAATGTACCTCAAATGGACTACAAAATTCATCCCAAATCTGGGACCCACAACTCTCATGGGGTTAATATTTGTGGCCACTTCACTGTTGCTGCACTGCTGCACCGTGTTGGAGATCAGTCATTGTCACATGACCATCATTTCCCATGTTCCCTGTCATGTATCACATATATCTGCTCTGGCGTGGCATGCTGAATCATGGTGTAACACTTAATGCATGGGTATTGGTAGTCACAATTGCAAACTTCCTTGCAGAGTGGATGTTTTTTGAAAGGTATTTTGAAGTGGGTCAGAATCAGAGGTGGACTGCTGCCAGTTTGGACCGGTTCACCCAAACCGGTTGTTCCGATTCTACGTGGTTCAGAGATCCAGCAAATTGGACCACTGGCTGGCCCTGTTTTTCGGGTCATTTTTGGGCATTTTCAGGGCATTTTTTCAGGCCAATTTTGGCTGGGAAAATGGCCTAAAAATGACCTGAAAATGGCCCAAAATGAACTGAAATGGCCAGAAAAATGCTCAAAAGTCCATTTTCTGGGCTGTTTTCAGTCCATTTTTTGAACCGTTTTCAGGGTGTTTTTACAGGCAAAATAGGCCCGAAAATTAGCCTGAAAACAGCCCAAAAACAGCCTGAAAATGCCCTGAAAAACACCCCAAACAGTCCATTTTTCAGGCTGTTTTCAGTCCATTTTCTGGGCTGTTTTCAGGCTGTTTTTCTGGCCAAAATTGGCCTGAAAATCAGCCTGAAAATGCCCCCCCAAAAAGCCTGAAAATGGCCCCCAAAATGGCTTGAAAATGGGCCAAAAAAGTTGGATGCAAAAGGAAGAGAAGCTGGGTGAGCTGGATCCAGACATGTCCCAGGTCCCCTCATACCAGAAGCAGCAACTGTGCACTCTTCCTGTCTCTTCTAACCCCCTTCTTTGCACGGGATCATCCAGCAATGGAGAGGGAGGCGGCGTTTTTGTGAGCTTCCATTTCTGTGTGGCTCTCTCCCCTCAATGCAAGTGGCCACCACTGCCCACTTCTCCCCCTCTACTGCTGGGCGATCCCTTGTGAAGATGGGGGCTAGCAAAGAGGGGAGAGTGCGAGGCTGCTGTTTCTGGGATGAGAAGACCCAGGAAGTGTCTGGTTCCATCCTACCAAGCTTCTCTTCCTCTCACAGCCAGCTTTCTCAGTCTAGCTTGACGCAGTCCCTCTCTCTCTCTCTCTCTCTCTCTCTCTCTCCCTCTCTCTCTCTCTCTCTCTCTCACACACACACACACACACACACACACACACACACACACACACATGTTGGATCTTTCTTTTCCCCCCACCCCCGAGACCCCTGGATTACCTCCCCAACCCGGCCTGTCCCATGCAGGTACCACCCACACAAATGACACCAACTCAGTCACATGACACTGCCCAAGCCACACCCACCCACTCAGTCATTAGGGCAGAAACTGCTTGTCAGCATCCTAGAAAAAAACCCCTCGCCAAGTAAAAACTCCAAAGCACACATTTTTCAAAGTTCTATTTACTAGAATAGGTTAACTGGCACATCTGGGAAAATCCGAATCTGAGAGGTCTGGGTTTTCCCTCAGTAAATCAAAAACCCCAAAACCATTCCCTCACTCCTCAGTTGATCACATGCGCCAATCAGCCTCCATCCCATCTCGAGACAGCACTCCGACCACTCCTCCTCCAGGTGCAGGACCGGCTTGACCTTGACCAACAGGAAGAACGCTATTATGTCTAAAGACAACCCCTCTACTAAACCCCCCACTCCTACTTTCCCACACATGAAAAAGTGGCAGCACGGAAGCTTCCGGCCTAATATGGCTTCCAAAGCTGACTGTCAGGCCTGGAAATCATACTAGACTTTAGGGTTCCAGACGCTGCCACATTTTTCCCCTGAGGGGAAGAAGGGGGGTTGAGGGGTATGGTAACATTCTTCAAGCGGTCAAGGTCGGATGATGTTCACATCTGCAGGAAGAGTGGCGAGAAGATATTCGAATGAACTGGGAGAACGTGGGACCATGTGACCATCAAAGGGGTCAGGGGGGTGGGACTCTTGGGGTTTGTATAACTGGGGAAAGAATCCGGAAGTTCAGTTTTGGAATTTCACTCATCGTGTGCCAGTTTCCTCATGCTAGTAAAGAACTCTGAAAGACAATGGCTTCTGAGTTTTTTTTATGCAGAAGAGGTTTTTCTGGAACCTTGACACTGACACTGCTCCTATTGAGGAATGTATCAGAGTTGGAAGGGACTTTAGAGATCATCTAGCAGGAGAACCCTTTCCGATAGGTGGCTGTCCAGTCACTTCTTAAAAGCTTCTAGAGATTCTCCTGCTCCTACCTCCTTCCATCCGTCAACAAGTAGATCTCAGTTGTTTTGAAAAATGTTCTTGGACATTTTTTTTTTTTACACTGAAGTTCTCTAGTGTATCAATCATGCGGATACTGATATGGAAAAACAGGTTTTTCCTCAGTGCACATCAGGAAGAGATTAACTGCCTTCTTTGTGTAAATGAATTAGTAAAGTGCAATGGGATTTCAAAATGCTCAGCTGTTATTGACTTGTTTCACCATGTGCAATTAAATAATGCATAGGAATGTGTCTGAAATGAAACCAGGTGTTTGTCACCTTGCACGCACCAATCTGATCCCATATTTACCTTTAATTGCTCTCTGAAAGCTATTATTTTCAGCATTCTAAACCAGGTCTTTCCAGCCCAAGGTAGCTAATTAAGGCATATCTAGATACTTGGTGCACACACAGGAGCACTGAATAATACATGAAGATTGACTGAAGTCCATTTCTTTACATTTTTATCTTTTATTCATCAGGATTTCTTGGTTTTTTTTTCTCCCCCAAAATATTTTTCTTTTAGTTGGGGCTCTAAAAAAATAATAAAAAGCAATAGCAGAAAATTTTTCGTCCTTCCTGTTATTGTTATTGCTATTTATAGATTTAATCTTTAATTTGATTCACAGTCTGGGACTGGTAAAAACTTAGCAATTCAAGTCCTAACCAAGGACCTAAGAGCCGTTAAGGTAATGTCTGAGTAATATTGGCAGTTCTGAGTAAGATAGGGTGTGTTTTTTTTGGTGTTTTTTTTCAAAGTCAGAATATTCAGGTCTGATAAGTTCAAAATTTCTATGTATCTAGGCAATCTTTTGTATACTGCTCCAAGGGCTCCTATTACTATTGGTACCACCATTGATTTCTTCTTCCACAATCGCTCAACTTCAAATTGAGATTGCGGTATTTTGATGAGGATGATTTTGCAAAAGCCTGAATATCTTCAATTGGAAAGGAATTGCACATGGAAAACTATCAATTAGAATAGAATAGAATAGAATTTTTTATTGGCCAAGTGCGATTGGACACACAAGGAATTTGTCTTGGTGCATATGCTCTCAGTGTACATAAAAGAAAAGATACCTTCATCAAGGTACAACACTTACAACGCTTAATGATAGTCAGAGGGTACAAATTTAACACTTAATGATACAACACTTAATGATTACACAAGCTGACAAACCCCACCATCTCTGTACAGCCATGGCTGAACTATTTTCCTCATGGTTCTATTGTGGACAAAATTAAATTCTCGGAGATAGAATGGCCTGATTTCAGCTTTGGTAGCTGAATCATTTATGGATTCATTAGTTCAAATGTTTATGGATTTCTTCCTCTGCTTTGGCCACAGTGGTAATAAGATCTTTTGTTCAGAAGATGGGTAACACCCTCTGTGATTCATAAATTCTCCCCCTTTTTTTTTTCTTTCTGAAGTTGTACCAGGGAAAAAACAGTTTTAGAGTTCTTTAGATCCTTTGGTCTAGTAAGGCAAACTTAGTAGAGTTGCCAATTGTGCATAGTTAAAAGGAAAACCAAAGTAAAAACTAAAGGAAAGGTCCGGATTTCATCTTCAATAACTGAACCTGAAAGCAAAACCAACAGAAACACAAAATGTCCAAGCTTTCCCAACTGGACACGCTTTTAAAGTCTGCGCAAGACCAAGTGAAACAAAATATGTCACTCTCATCAAAACTCACATTTGTTCATTAGAATGAAGCCCAGAAGGTGGATTGAAGTACTTGCTTTGTTCTTGCAGAACTGTCCACAATCAACTTGTCGCGGCCAGCTCGCCACAGGACATCTTGCTGCAGGACAATTCAACAGTTCAACAAATACAAAATTTAAATGAATTCCGATGGAACCCTGGCCAATAATGATAAAATAAAGAAAGTCAATTCAGAAATACAAGAGTTACTCTAATTTCAATGAAAACGTGGTCACCAATAATAAAAACACCTGAATGAAACAAATAACAAAGTGCTGAGTTGTCCGATGGTGAATTGTCCTGCTGTGAGTAGGCAATGGTGAGACTCTCTGGAGAAGGGTAATATGTACTAGAATAGAATAGAGAATAGAATTATTTTTTTTATTGAAAAAGTTTTAAAAAAACAAAAACATTTCCCCTTTTCCCCCTCCTCCCAGAAAACCCCTTCCCCCTCCTCCCCCGGCTTCCCGGGTCAATCACAAGGTATTGTTATACATATACCAAGCATAGAATAAAATTTTCCCTTCTAATCCAATTAACCTCATCCAAATCTTTTCATTTCCCAACCCCCCCATTACATAAAATAATACTTCCGAATTATTCAAAAGCAATCTGATATTTCTTAATCTGATATCTGTTTTGTAAATAATCAATCCATTTTTTCCATTCAATTAAATATCTTTCCTGCGTATTGTCTTTTAAAAAAGCTGAGATTTTAGCCATCTCAGCCAAATTAATGACTTTCAATATCCATTCTTCTATTGTAGGTACCTCTTCTTTCTTCCAGTATTGTCCAATCAACAGTCTTGCTGCTGTTATTAAATTCAGAATCAATTTAGTCTCAATCCCTGTACAATCCGTTATAATTCCCAAAAGGAAAAATTGTGGCAGGAACTTTATCTTCTTCTTCAGTACATTTTGAATAATCCACCAAATTCTTATCCAAAAGGCCTTAATTTTCTTGCAAGTCCACCAAATATGAAAATATGTAGCATCATCACAATCACACCTCCAACATTTCGCTTGGATATCAGGATACATACATGATAATTTTTTGGGATCTAAGTGCCATCTATAAAACATCTTATAAAAATTTTCCTTAAGTTCTGTGCTTGTGTAAACTTAACATTTCTAACCCAGATTTTCTCCCATGTTTCCAACATTATTGGTTCCTGAATATTCTGTGCCCATTTTATCATACAGTCCTTTACCAAATCCTTTTCCGAATCTATTTCAAGCAACACATTATACAATCTCTTTATATGCTCCTGGGTCTGATTTCTAATTTGCTTTATTAAATTTTCCTCCCTTTGCATTATACCAATTTTTTGATCCTCTTTCCATCTAGCACTTATTTGCCCATATTGAAACCAAGTATAATTCCTCCCTTCTTCATTTAATACCTGTAATGATTTTAATTGCAATCTACCTCCTTCAGCATACAAAAGTTCTTTATAAGTAATCATTTCCTGTCTCTGTTCTATATTTATATTCTCTATTGCATGTCTGGGACTCACCCATATAGGAATCTTGTAGTCTAATTTATAAGAATATTTTTTCCATACCCACAAAAGAGCACTTCTCAACACATGATTCTTAAAAGCCCTATCCACTTTTTTTTCATAAAATAAATACGCATGCCATCCATATAACAAGTCATAACCTTCTATGTTCAAAATTCTTTCCTCCGTTAAATTAAACCAGTCACTTATTACTGAAAGGGCTACTGCTTCATAATATAGTTTAAAATTAGGCATTTTTAAGCCACCTCTTTCCCGTGAGTCCTGTATTATTTTCATTTAACCCTCACCTTTTTACCCTGCCATATAAATTTATTAATCCCAATCTGCCAATCCTCCAAATTTTTATCTTTCTTAGTTATTGGTATCATCTGAAACAGAAACAAAAATCTAGGTAACACATTCATTTTAATAGCCGCAATCCTCCCCAATAGCGACAACTGCAATTTTTTCCAGACACTCATATCATTCTGAACTTTTTGCCATAACAAGTCATAATTATTCTTATAAAGTTTCTTATTCGATGAGCTAATATAAACCCCTAAGTATTTAACCTTTTTTACCACCTCAAATCCTGTTATTTCCTCTAGTTTTTGTTTCTGTTGTATAGACATATTTTTGATTATCACTTTTGTTTTATTCTGATTTATTTTAAATCCTGATACCTAGAATAGAATTTTTTATTGGCCAAGTGTGATTGGACACACAAGGAATTTGTCTTGGTGCATATGGTCTCAGTGTACATAAAAGAAAAGATACGTTCATCAAGGTACAACATTTACAACACAAATGATGGTCAATATATCAATATAAATCATAAGGATTGCCAGCAACAAAGTTACAGTCATACAGTCATAAGTGGAAAGAGATAGCTGATGGGAACAATGAGAAGATTAATAATAGTGCAGATTTAGTAAATAGTTTGACAGTGTTGAGGGAAATATTTGTTTAGCAGAGTGATGGCCTTTGGGAAAAAACTGTTCTTGTGTCTAGTTGTTCTGTTGTGCAGTGCTCTATAGCGTCGTTTTGAGGGTAGGAGTTGAAACAGTTTATGTCCTGGATGTGAGGGATCTGTAAATATTTTCACAGCCCTCTTCTTGTTCGTGCAGTATACAGGTCCTCAATGGAAGGCAGGTTGGTAGCAATTATTTTTTTTCTTGTAGAGGCCAGAATTATTGATTCCAAAGACTTAGCAAGATATTTCAGGTTGGGAAATGATCAAATGTGAAACTCACCAATATGATCTGACCATGCTCTATTAAACTGATTGATCTGTCTGTCTGTCTGTCTGTCCGTCCATCCGTCCATCCATCCATCCATCCACCCACCTACCTACCTACCTACCTACCTACCTACCTACCTACCTACCTACCTACCTACCATCATTTCTCTATCATCTATCTATTTATCTATCGATCGATCGATCAATCGATCTACCAACATCTCTCTACCTATTATAATCTCTCTATCTATCTATCTATCTATCTATCTATCTATCTATCTATCTATCTATCTATCTATCTATCTATCTATCTATCTATCATCTATTTATCAATATCTATCTATCTATCTATCTATCATCTATCTATCTATCTATCTATCTATCTATCTATCTATCTATCTATCATCTATCTAGCCAGCCAGCCATCGATCTATCATCTAGCCAGCCAGCCAGCCAGCCAGCCATCCTTCCATCATCTATCTATCTATCTATCTATCTATCTATCTATCTATCTATCTATCTATCTATCTATCATCTATCTAGCCATCCATCCATCCATCTATCATCTAGCCAGCCAGCCATCCTTCCATCATCTATCTATCTATCTATCTATCTATCTATCTATCTATCTATCTATCCATCCATCCATCCATCCATCCATCCATCCATCATCCATCATCTATCTATCTATCTATCTTTCTTTCTATCTATCTATCTATCTATCTATCTATCTATCTATCTATCTATCTATCTATCTATCTTATTTATAAAATTTATTGGACTATAGTGTAACACTGGGTGGCTTAAATACACAGTTAAAACATAAAAAATTAAAACCAAACATTAAAACTAAGGACAGTGTGTGACAGCAGCCAAAAAACCCAATGCAATCCTAGGTTGCATTAACAGAGATAGAATCAAGATCACATGTGGTACTAGTACCACTCTATAAAGCCTTATGTACACTGAGAGCCTTATGTACACTGTAAAGCCTTATGTACACTGAGAGCATATGCACCAAGACAAATTCCTTGTGTGTCCAATCACACTTGGCCAATAAAATTCTATTCTATTCTATTCTATTCTTAATAAGGCCACACCTGGAATACTGCATCAAGTTTTGGTCACCACATTACAAACAATATGTAGAAAGTTTGGAAAGAATGCAGAAGAGAGCAAGGAAGATGATTAGGGGCCTGGAGGCTAAAACCATATGAGAATGGTTGCAGGAACTGGGCATGACTAGTCTAGTGAAGAGAAGGGTCAGAGGTGACAGGATTGCAGTCTTCCAATATTTAAGAGGCTGTCATGGGGGGGTGGGTTGACTATTTTCCAAAGCACCTGAAGACCAGAGAAGAAACACTGGATGGAAACTGGTCAAGGAGAGGTTCAACCTAGAAATAAGGAGAAATCAACCAATGAACAGCTTACCTTCAGAAGTTGTAGGTACCCTGTCACTGGAGGCTTTCAAGAAGAGACTGGACAACCACTTGTCAGAAATGGAATAGGATTCTCCTGCTTGAGCAGGTGGTTGGACTAGAAGACCTCCAAGGACTCTTCCAACTCTGTTATCCTGCTAGATAGAATCAGAAAAATCCTCGTAAGCTAAGGCTCGTATTATTAGATTGCCACTAGATCTTTTTTCGAAAGGAAAATTTGAAATATGCTTCAGCCTTTTTCCTTTCCCGTGTAGAAACATATGGCAGCTACTAAAGGTTCTCATTGACTCACCTGAACTTTCTTTGGAGCAATCCTTAACAAGCCATCTCATTTCTTTTCCCTGAGCTACTATTCACTGCTTTACAAGATGGCAGTGAAGACCCCTCCCCAACTCTCACAAATGGCAACTCTGCACAACTGTCACCTTTCATGACTTCGCTATCGCTTGTCCGAGCTCAGTGAAATAATTACCTTCCCATTTCTATCAAGTGGTGTTTAACATTTCTGTCGAAAGCACACTAAAAATTAACAGAGAGCCAACAAGGTTAACGTTAAAAAGAAAGAAAACCAAACCTATCGCTATTGTTTAGACATCCTATGCCGAATCTATTTGAGAAGCTACATTAGAGTATGAACATGTTTTTTTTTAACCTGGAAAGAACTTCCTGTTATGATAACAGAGAAAGGTCATTTGAAGGTTTGCAAATTATTTTCATCAATGTGTGTAGATGCTATAAAGGGAACTGCCTATTCAAAATACATAAACCTCTTTGCTGAGCATAAAGTATTGGTCCCAACAGTGTAATCAGACATATTTTTCCCCTTCCAAGTAGGAAGACATCAAAGAATGAATTGTCCATCACATGATACAGAAATTGCATACTTTATCTTGCCATTAGAATAAAAGCTGAAGACAGATGCAAATATCAGAGTGTAATTCCCCATTTCCTCTCTCCCTTAAGAATAGTCACTGAATATGGCTGAGACAACTGAATATACATTATGCATAAACGGACACCAAGCTGACATCTTTTGTTATTGTTAGTTGCCAAGTCGTGTCTGACCCATTGCGACCCCATGGACAACGTTCCTCCAGGCCTTCCTGTCCTCTACCATCCTCTAGAGTCCATTTAAGCTCATGCTGACTGTTTCAGTGACTCCATCCAGCCACCTCGTTCTCTGTCATCTCCTTCTTCTTCTTTTGCCCTCAATCTTTCCCAGCATTAGGCTCTTCTCCAGTGAGTCCTTCCTTCTTATTAGGTGGCCAAAGTATATGAGTTTCATCTTCAGGATCTGGCCTTCTAAAGAGCAGTCAGGGTTGATCTCCTCTAGGACTGACCAGTTTGATCGCCTTGCAGTCCAAGGGACTTGCAGGAGTCTTCTCCAGCACCAGAGTTCAAAGGCCTCAATTCTTTGGCGCTCAGCCTTCCTTAAGGTCCAACTTTCAGAGCCATACATTGCAACTGGGAAAATCGTAGCCTTGACTATATGCACTTTTGTTGGCAGGGTGATGTCTCTGCTTTTTAGTATGCTGTCTAGATTTGCCATAGCTTTCCTCCCTAGGAGCAAATATCTTTTAATTTCTTGGCTGCAGTCCCCACCCAATAATCCTGTTTCTTCTACTGCCGATATCCCTGTCCTGTCTCCTATAACCTTCTGCCTCCTCTTCCTCCTCCTCCCAAATTAATTCAGCTACAATTTTAATAAATGCATGTGTTAAATAAATATTAAGCATTAGATTTGCATGCATTAACAGAAGAAGAAGAAAAAATCTAAATACACATTGCAGGAAATAATACTTGCTGTATTGTTGCTTTTTTATCATGCTTGTAGATGCTATCCTTTTTTAGCTTTTGCTAAAGCAACAACTTAAGTAGTACTTTATACCGAACTGCACTACTTGTCAAGCAGAACAGGACACGTTTGTACCACAAATGACATGTTAAAGACACGTTTGAGTGAGCCAGTGGTGAGATCCATTTTTTTTTACTACCGGTTCTGTGGGCGTGGCTTGGTGGGCATGGCTTGATAGGCATGGCAGGGGAAGGATACTGCAAAATCTCCATTTCTACCCCATCCAGGGGAAGGATACTGCAAAGTCCCCATTCCCTCTCCACTCCTGGGAGATGGATATTGCAAAATCTCCATTCCTACCCCAATCTGGAGCCAGCCAAAGGTAGTATTTGCCAGTTATCCTAACTACTCAAAATTTCCACCACCGGTTCTCCAGAACCTATCAGAACCTGCTGGATTTCACTCCTGGAGTGAGCCTATGAATTGGAAACGAGCTGTTTTGTTTATCAGGAACTACAACTGTCACATAGTCTTGTGTATATATAGACTTCCAGTGGGAGGCCTAATCATGTACAGTATGTGTCCATCACACAGAGACACACAATTACAACTGTAGTTGCAAAGTTTCCTTTAGACTCTGCATCTTAATGCCTTTCAGTTCATTCCTGTGTTACTATGATAGAGTGGTTAGTATTCATGAATTGTAGGGCTTTCTCTCAGTGAAAAAAAAATTGACCCTTGACCCTCCCTATTTGCCCATACTTTTAATAACATCTTTTGGTTTTAGTCTCCTCTGTAGGTTAATTGTGTAATTTATATGACTTTACATTTTCAGCAACATATTGAGTTTTTTATTATTGATTTACACTTCTACATCCCCTAAGGATTTTAGAGATTCTTTCTACACATTCACAAATGGAAAAAAAAAAAGAGATTGAAACTTTTTCCTTCATAATAATCTAGCAGAAATAAATTGGGTAGAACAAAATAGTAAAAAAAAAAAAAACCCACAAAAGGATTTCAGCTTGAAAATGAATTATTCCTATTATTCAAATAAAATCACCGCTAAACTATGATAATTACAATATCAGATATATTATTTTTTCCATATAAGCTACTGTTGGAAGAAATATCCATCTGGGTTCAGTTCCAAGTGGGGATAAAGGCATTAGAAACATGGAGACTGCTTGGAAAGATGGTTTAATGGTGGTCAGGATCAAATGGCTTGAGTTCCTGAACAGAAAAGGGATGAGATCCTGTGCGCTCCCTGCCTTTATGCTTTTTCTGAGTTTTGAACTTTCTGGGGCATAGGAAAAGTATCCTGATTGGTTGTCAGACTCCCAGGGGGTGGGGGTCTTAGCTAGCCTTGCTGGCTGATGTAATCTTCCCAGTGAGTGGTGAGTTTCTGTTGTTAGATGGGTCCTATTGTGTTGCAGATGATGGTCCCATTGACAAAGGTGGGGGGGAGTGAGTTTCTGTCTCTGACCCATTGACAAAGGTGGGGGGGAATCAGGAAGCTGCTTTTGTCTTTAAAACATGTTTCTCCATTTCTCATCCAGGGAAATATAATATTCTGCCTTTTTAATATTTTCTAAAATATTTCATTCTTCTAGGAGGGGGGTGGGTGCTAACTTTCTACACTATGCTTGTGTCATTTTTTTTTAATGCAGTCCCCCTAAATGTGTTTACTATAGAACTAAATGCATTTGGTTTGCTTTCTCCCTCATCTGAATGTCTTTTTAATTCTGAAAATGCTTTTGAGGCCCTTTATGAAAATGTTTGTGAAGTTTGGATGTAAGTCTCTCTAGGAGGCAGGTGCTGAGAGCAAGCTCCATCCATTTGTATGTCCCTTATGTATGTCACAAAAGCATTCACAAGACCAAAAAGAAAAAAGCTTTGGGTGCAGATGATGAAAAGCTGCTTCTGTCATTTTGGGATCATTCTGTGGCCATTTCTGTTTTGGGAAGACCTTCGTGAAAGCAGAACCAAAGAAATTTCTCAGTCATCTCTAGGGCTTTCCCTTAATTTAGATCTGAAATATTTTGGGGAATATTAAAAGAGTCAGGATAGACTATTTCCCTAACGGAGAAATGGAGAAAAACCGTAATAAAGCCAGAAAGCAGCCATAGGAAATTAGCCTCAAATGAAGATGTTTGAAGAAGCTAGCCTTTAGGAATGCAGATTTTTATATCCATTCAGAAAGACTGGGCCAATCTATTCATAAACCAAACACCTTCAGCCACAGCTCCAGCTGATGGGATTAAAAATTTATATTCCCCTACCTAAATTCTAAGCATAGGACAGAACCTTTAGGATATTCAGAGTTGTTAATGCCTGGAATGCACTACCAGACTCCGTGGTCTCATCCCCAAATCCCCAAAACTTTAACTTAAAACTGTCTACTGTTGACCTCACCCCATTCCTAAGAGATCTGTAAGGGGCGTGCGTAAGAGCACCAGTGTGCCTACCGTTCCTGTCCGAATGTTCCCTTTAGTTGTATTCATTTTATGTTTTCAATTTATGCTTATATATATTATTTAATATGTATTTGACCAAATAAATAAATAAATAAATAAAAAATAAATACAAATATAATAGGATTAATCCACCACTATTGAAATAATAAAAGATACAAGGCTCACTACATTGTACAACCCCCTGGAGCATCTCAAACACATAACCTCTATAGAACCCTATATAGAAACCTATAAAGATCATCAACTCACTCAGCCATTTTGTAAGCCATTCCTGAAACATGCTGTTCTCACTGACATTTCTGGGAACTAAATAAACAAGAGAGTTTTTTTTCCAGCCAGCCAGCCTCTGTTTTATTTCCAGTGTCTTTCTACTGGCTTAGAACTGGACCAGATTTTTCTTCCTACAAGACCCTAAACCATTTCAGACAAACGGCTGCACAGTCTCTTCTTAAAAACCTCCAGTAATGGAGCGACCCACAACTTCTTGCATTCAGAATTTCTTCAGAATAGTTTTGCCGGTACATTCATTTCCCCAAAGAAATATTGGCCTTTGGATAGGCATGGTTGAAAACCTAACTGTTTGAATTTGGTTGAATAATGCTAAAGTTCAGCCCAAGTTTGCTTAAGCCCATGGCAATATTTTAAGTTAAATACGATTATCTTTGTGCTAGATTACGGCTTAGTTTTTGAAGAAGACAGAGAATATTCCAGCAAGGGTATAACATTCTGCTTCAATAGAAAGCTCTTTTGAGTCTTGTCACTAGCATTTTTTTATTTTATTTTTGCCTATGAATCAGAGTATGATTACTGGTTAGCTAAAGAAATTATCTGCATATTTTCTCTCTGGCAAATAACTTTCATTATCTAATGACACTGTTGGAATCAGGCCTGAAAACATTATTCCCCCCCCTCCCTGGACTCAATGACTGAATTCTGCCAATCATCAAGGGAAATAATCCAAAACCATTTCTATTCTCGGACTTTTCAAAAAATCTATGATTGGCTATTTGGCACACCTATTCAGGCATAATTCTCAGATGACCTGGTATTTACCACTACATTTGCAAGCTGCACTTCTTCAGAAAGGACATGAGCTAATAGAGGTCTCTCTTTGGAAAAGTCAGACGAATTAACTCAATTGTCACCAGTGTTTTCACAGAAAGGTAAATAGCAAAAGAGCCGCTTGCTACAAAAATCATCCGAGCTGAGGCTACCAAACCTTGTGGGGATTCTCCAGCCCACGTAGAAGGCTACAAAAACCTGTTGAATCAATAAAACTAAGCAAATCCAACAGGTAATAATTGCAAACTAAATCTCAGCCATGTCTGTGATAGAGAATAAGAAGTATTACTTTCGATCCAACGATTTCCCCTCAACAAAATATAACTTCTTAATTCTCTGACAAGCAAAATGTACACTGGTCTGTGGGATTTACCTCCAAGGAAATGTTCTTGAGGTCCCCCCCACTTTTGAAATCCCAAGTTATCAGTTCCAATTTTCACCTTGGTTGATGCATTCCATATATCTGCTCATATTTTGCATCTCTACTGCAAAAGTCACTGTGAATAGAATAGAATAGAATAGAATAGAATAGAATAGAATAGAATAGAATAGAATAGAATAGAATAGAATAGAATAGAATAGAATTTTTTATTGGCCAAGTGTGATTGGACACACAAGGAATTTTTCTTGGTGCATAAGCTCTCAGTGTACATAAAAGAAAAGATACGTTCATCAAGGTACAACATTTACAACACAATTGATGGTCAATATATCAATATAAATCATAAGGATTGCCAGCAACAAAGTTACAGTCATACAGTCATAAGTGGAAGGAGATTGGTGATGGGAACGATGAGAAGATTAATAGTAGTGCAGATTTAGTAAATAGTTTGACAGTGTTGAGGGAATTATTTGTTTAGCAGAGTGATGGCCTTTGGGAAAAAAACTGTTCTTGTGTCTAGTTGTTTTGATGCGCAATGCTCTATAGCATCGTTTTGAGGGTAGGAGTTGAAACAGTTTATGTCCATGATACGAGGGGTCTGTAAATATTTTCACAGCCCTCTTCTTGATTCGTGCAGTATACTATACTCAGTGAATGCAGTAAACTCAATGGACCTCTTTGTTTCAAAGAATATTAGCTTTTTACTTGGACAGTGTTGAATGGGTAGAGGGACTAGACATCACTTTTGCTTGACTGACAGAAGTTGGAAGCTTCTACCCAGAGGTGGTATTCAGCCGGTTCATACCGGTTGACACAAACCGGTAGTGGAGATCATGGATGGGCTCATCCCGCCCACCTGCCCCAGCTCTATGATGTCATATTTAGGCATGTTTTTGAAGCCATGTGCATGCGCGGAAGGCTGGGCGCAAGTGTGGAAAGCGTGCATGTGTGCAAAGCAAGTGTGCGTGCACATGGCAAACCGGGGGTCGGAATACCGGAATATCGGAAACCCACAGCTGCTTCTACCAACATAATTTGCAACATTTACAAACGTGACTCATCCCCAGGAGGGTGCAAATCCATATTTTTTTTTAAAGAGAGATCAAAATGAATGGTCTCCCCTGTGAATTTGTGAAGCCGCTTGTTATGCTGATCTATAAGAGATTTGCTAACCCAACTAAACTCTGGCAGTTATAATATTTCTTTCGTATAGTATTTTTCGTTTGTTTGTTTTCGGTACAAAGTTCACTAAGATGGAGAATGAAATATAGATAGCAGGTGTTGCATCAACTATACTGTAGCACGGAGGGATTACCCTTTGATCCAAGAGAACAACATGCAATATGTGCAGCCTCATTCAATATCTGCTCCTTGAGTCTGGAAGAAGCATGTTCTTTCTTAACCCTACTAAATTCGTTTGGACATTTTCCAGCATATCTGTTTATTAAGATGTAATGCAAAAAACAATCCTGAACTCTCAACACTTTGTGCCTTTTAACAGAATAACAGAGTTGGAAAGGATCCTGGAGGTCTTCTAGTCCAACCCTCTGCTCAAGAAGGAGAACCTATAACATTCCAGACAAGTGGCTGTCCAGTCTCTTCTTAAAAACTTTTAGTGATGTAGCACCCACAACTTCTGAAGAGAAGCCATTCCACTGGTTAAAACAGTTCTCACTGTTAGGAACTTTTCCTTAGTTTTAGAATAATTTTCTCCTTGATTAGTGGCCATCCTTTGCTTCTAGTCTTGCCTTCTGGTGCTTTGAAGAGGAAAAATGGCAATAGAAACTTTTTAGATCAGTTCCTTGATAATCAGTGTTATCAAGAGTCAAAAATCAAGGTAAAGATTTCTCCTGTGCTACCTTCTCATTCTAACTTCTGCCCCACAATCTGGTAGTGCTTCCATAGTTTTCAATCCATGCGCACAAAACTGCGAGTGCAAAACACCAATAGCAATTAGCATTTTGGCCAGAGGGACTTTTAGATTACAGAAATAGACTGCAGTTGAAGGGGGACTATGAAAAACTCCCTTTTCCAAAGAAACTTTATGAAATATTTGCTGCATCAAGAGCCGTGATGGTTAGAATGCAGTCCTGCAAGCTACTTCTGCTGACTGCCGGCTGCCTGCAATTTGGCAGTTTGATTCTCACCAGGTTTAAAATTGACTCAGCCTTCCATCCTTCCGAGGTGGATAAAATGAGGAGTCAGATTATTGGGGGCAATATGCTGACTCTGTAAACCACTTAGAGAGGTTTACACTGTGAAGCAGTATATAAGTGCTATTGTTATGTTTCAACATTTCTCAGTAATCTTCTCCCTATGAAATTCACTGGAGAGTCTATTCTGGGGTGGGGGGGAAGCTATATTGCACTCCATCACTATCACTGCCAGGAGCTGCATCTAGAATTCTTTATCTAGAATTCTTTATTGGCCAAGTGTGATTGTACAACCAAGGAATTTGTCTTTGGTGCATATTCTCTCAGTGTACATAAAAAGAAATGATACGTTTGTCAAGAATCATAAGGTACAACACTTAATGATAGTCATAGGGTACAAATCAAGGGGGAAATTTACTTACCTTCCATACCGGTTCGCAAATGCGTGCGCGCCCCATCGTTTGAGCATGCACAAAGGATTTAGCAGAGGCTGAAAATCATCGCAAGGTCATCATGACGTCTGCGCGGGTGGGCGGAGCTTCACACAGTCAGCTCTATCGTGTCACGCGATCTGGTAGGAACCGGCTGAATTTCACCCCTGGTACAAATAAGCAATCAAATCTGATGTTGGTGTTGAGTTAGCATGAATTTCCATCTACCTTTCTAATATAGAGATGAAGGTGGAGATAGTGTAGAGATATATGGTAGTCCAAACTCAAGATTTACATCTTAAATAGCAATTTAAGTAATATTATTAGCTCTGCATAATTCACAAACTTAACAGGATATTAAAATCCTCTGCAAATTAAAAAAAAAACCAACTATGCAATTTTGGAGAAGTAGGGACATAAAAATATTCCTAGGTATTAGTATGAGTATTTATCAGAGTTAACAGCAGAGGACAAAAATGATGGGAAATAATCTTAACAGCCGCATTTGCAGAACAACAGATTCATAGACCAATTCAAGTTAAATGATCCTGTCAATATTTTCCTCCCCACACACACACAGCATTGCTGATAGAATTCCGCCCCCCTTTTCTTTTCATCTGAGGAATGTAATTTTTGTTATAGATATGTAAAGCTTCTGCAGTTCCATGTAACATTATAGATTGGAGCAATTATCACTTAAATTGGCTTTCTTTTTTTCAATCCATATAACCCCACTTACCTTATTTAATTGTAACACTATACAATTTTTAGCCCTTGGGATATGAAAAAAGTAGTATTTGCAGAAGTGGCATTTGTGTCAACCTATACAGGCACCAAGAGCAATCAATAACATTCATTAGGTGAATACATTTTTTTATACTGTATTTCTTGTGTACTCTACTAGCAATTTAAAAACATCTCAAAAAAGCAACCAGAGGAATGTTTGGCACCAACAGAATGAATATGCATATTCAAAAACATTTAACATATAGAATAATTCCAGAATAGAGCTGGAAGGGACCATGGAGGTCTTCTAGTCCAGCCCCCTGCTCAAGCAAGAGATCCTATACCAGGGGTGTCAGGCTCAATTTCATTGAGGGCCACATTAGGACTGTGGTTGACCTTGAGGGGCCAGACAGGCATGGCTGACTTGGTGAATGTGGCCAAATGGGTGGGTGTGGCCAGCTTGATGCCATTCACTGGGGGTGGCCAACTGGGTGGGCATGGCCAGTTTGATACCACTCTCCAAACTACTGGCATGTTTCCTTTTTACACTGGGTAGACCGGGCCGAAGCCATGCTGGCCCAATGTTTCCTCTTCACACTGGGTAGACTGGGCTGAAACTGCATTGGGCAGACTGGGCCAAAGCTTCATTGGGTAGAGTGCAGAGGTGGTATTCAGCAGGTTCTAACCAGTCCTGGAGAACCGGTAGCGGGAATTTTGAATAGTTCAGAGAACTGGTAGTAAAAATTCTGACTGGCTCCACCCCCATCTATTCTCTGCCTCCTGAGTCCCAGCTGATCGGGAGGAAATGGGGATTTTGCAGTAACCTTCCCCCAGAGTGGGATAGGAATGAAGACTTTACAGTATCCTTCCCCTGGAGTGGGGTGAGAATAGAGATTGTACAGTATCCTTCCCCTGCCACGCCCACCAAGCCATGCCACACCCACCAAGCCACACCCACAGAACCGGTAGTAAAAAAAATTGAAACCTACCACTGGTAGAGTGGGCCAAAATTACATGGGCTGGCCCCTTACATTTTCCAGGACAGCCGTTCAGGCCACATCCGACCACATCACGGGCTGAATCTGACCTGAGGACCTTGAGTTTGACACCCCTGTCCTATACCATTTCAGACAATGACTGTCCAATCTCTTCTTAAAAAAATCTCCAGTGTTGAAGCACCCACAATGTCGGAAGGCAAGCTGTTCCATTGGTTAATTGATATATATTTTCAGATAACATTTTCAGCGTAGACTTGCTGCACTGCTACAGCAGAGGTGGGTTTCAGTAGGTTCTAACCAGTTCTGGAAAACCGGTAGTGGAAATTTTGAGGAGTTCAGAGAACTGGTAGTAAAAATTCTGGCTGTTCCCACCCACTTCTATTCTCTGCCTCCTGAGTCCCAGGTGATCAGGAGGAAATGGGGATTTTGTAGTAACCTTCCCCTGGAGTGGGGAGGGAATGGAGAGTTTACAGTATCCTTCCCTAAAGTGGGGCGGCAATGGGGATTTTGCAGTAACTTTCTTCTGCCATGCCCACCAAGCCACACCCACAGAACCGGTAGTAAAACCCACCGCTGTATAGGGTAAGTATGTTTAAATTTGCTTGTTTGTTTGTTTTTTCTAATGCCAAGTCAAACCCAATGAATTAAGTTTTAATTTCCCCCTTTTTTTATTAAATGTAGCTACAAACGTGATTCCCATTTTCCCCCATTTACATATAAATTAAATTTGATAGAATGGACATGGTTCCTTAGTCTATTTATTACCATTCCAGATTGCGGGCTTCACTTAACAATAAATCTGGCATTTACAACTCATTTAATCAATACGAGCAACAAATTTTCTAGGGCACAGACTTTTATGATAGTTAATAGGGAGAAACAAAACTCACTGGACTGAAAATAGAACTTTCTGATATTCCAGAGGTCCATTTGGGACCAGCCAATTTCTGGAATTCTAAAATCCACTTTCTGTCCAAAAGATTTACCTCTATACATCTACTAAGTCATAGAACAGTAGGTGCTAAACTGCCACCTTCAGAAAGAAAAAATATTTTTTTCCTGTCCTGAAATGGACATTTTGGATGACTAAGGTAACCAACATTCCTTGTCATGTTTTCAGCGTGCATTTATCTAACCTATGAAAAGGTATTTGAAGCTACTAGTTGTTCTATATCCTTTTAGAATAGAATAGAATAGAATAGAATAGAATAGAATAGAATAGAATAGAATAGAATAGAATAGAATAGAATAGAATTTTATTGGCCAAGTGTGATTGGACACACAAGGAATTTGTCTTGGTGCATATGCTCTCAGTGTACATAAAAGAAAAGATACCTTCATCAAGGTACAACATTTACAACACAATTGATGGTCAATATATCAATATAAATCATAAGGATTGCCAGCAACAAGTTATAGTCATACAGTCATAAGTGGAAGGAGATTGGTGATGGAAGCTATGAAACAATTAATAGTAGTGCAGATTCAGTAAATAGTCTGACAGTGTTGAGGAATTATTTGTTTAGCAGAGTGATGGCCTTTGGGAAAAAACTGTTCTTGTGTCTAGTTGTTCTGGTGTGCAGTGCTCTATAGTGTCGTTTTGAGGGTAGGAGTTGAAACAGTTTATGTTCTGGATGCGAGGGATCTGCAAATATTTTCATGGCCCTCTTCTTGATTCGTGCAGTATACAGGTCCTCAATGGAAGGCAGGTTGGTAGCAATTATTTTTTCTGCAGTTCTAATGATCCTCTGAAGTCTGTGTCTGTCTTGTTGGGTTGCAGAACCGAACCAGACAGTTATAGAGCTGCAAATGACAGACTCAATAATTCCTCTGTAGAATTGGATCAGCAGCTCCTTGGGCAGTTTGAGCTTACTGAGTTGGCGCAGTAAGTTTACTTGGTGTTGTGGCCCACCGGCAGCCAGCGAAATTGGCATCAGAGTCAGACAGCAAGGAGGTTGGGGAGTAACTTGGGCCAGTCCTGGGACTAGGGAAAGCTCAGATGAGGGCTCTGCATCGGAGGCATAGAAGGGGCCAAGGCCATCTGATAGTTATGTGCAGCCTCCGGAGTCTGACATCAGCAAGGCAGAAGAACAGCGGAAGCCTGTTCCCAGTGTGTGCATGCACAGAGCTGCCAGATGACAAGATCAAGTAAGAAAACAGGGCCAACTTGGGTGTAAGGCTTGGAGATGATTAGCCCCTCCCATAAGACATAAAAGACGAAAGAACGAGACATGAGCTTTTGCAGGAAGCAGTTAGTTCATTTGGCCAATTCAAGATTTGAAAGTTCTGTTTGTGACTCTGTGCCAAGTTTGGCCTTGCCCTGCATCTGGAAATTAGCTCTTTGGCAACATTTCAGGTGAGATAGGTGGGTGTTGATAACCTTCCTCTGAAAGACTGTTTATCAAGCTTTGTGGACTGTAAATGACAGTAATTTACAGTCGCATGAATAAAAGAGGTTTTGCGGGACTAAGACTTTGCTTCATGCTTTCTAAGGAAGCCTAGGTCAGAACACTTGGGTCATTTCTGTCTTGATTTCCATTGCAAGGTCACTCTACATACACATAGTCCTCGAATTATTACAACCATTCATTTAGTGGCCAGAACAGTTAAAATGACAGTGAAAAAAAAAATGACTTATGACCATTTTCATACTTAGGACCGTTGCAGCATCCCCGTGGTCATGTGATTTACATTTGGACGCATGACAACTGACTCATATTTATGACAGTTGTCGCATCCAAGGGTCAGATGATCCCCTTTTGCAACCTTCTGACAAGCAAAGTCAAGGGGGAAACTAGATTGACTTAGCAACCATGTTAATCAGGGGTGAAATCTAAAAATTTTCCCTACCGGTTCTGTGGGCGTGGCTTAATTGGTGGGCGTGGCTTGGTGGTCAGATGGCTTGGTGGGCGTGGCCAATAACAATAAATAATAAAAATAATAAATAAAGTATAAAAAAACAATAAGAGGTACCAAAAACCAACTTTACACACACACAACACAACTGACTCACACACAATGTAAAAGCAGCTGCACTTCACACTTCATACTTCACACAGCCACAAAAAGCTCAAAAACCAACTTTCACACTTTACACACACACAACTCTCTCTCTCTCTCTCTCTCTCTCTCTCACACACACACACACACACAAAATGCCACATACAGCTTTCTGAGATTTTGTGTGTTTGTGTAGTTAGAGTGAAACACTACAGAAACACACCAAATCTCAGAAAGCTGCACATATATTTTATTTTATTTTATTTTATTATTTTATTTTATTTTATTGTGGACTTCAAATCCCAGAGTTCCTCAGCTAGCAAAGCCAGCCAGTTGATCACTGAGGAAATAAGTTAGCTGAGCAATTGATTCTGTCTGGTTGAAACTGAAACTGCTTTCGGGCTGGAAAAAGAGCCATGCGTTCCTCAGTAATCACGTAAGTGCCTTAGAATCTCTACTCCTACTTGTAGAAAACATGTTTTCTACAAGTAAGAGTACAAGTAAGGTTCTGCTGTTTTTTACTTTTAAAGGCCTGTTTCGGCTGAAGCAAAACCGGCTTTTAAAAGTTAAAAAAAAAACATCTGCAGATGGTGCGGCTCAGCAGAGGCAGGGGGGCAGGGCCAGGGATTTTTGCTACCGGTCCTCCGAACCAGCAGCTGCCATCGCTACCGGATCACACAATCCCATCCAATCCAGGATTATTTCACCTCTGATGTTAATAATTGAACTCACATAACAAATAATTGACTCACATAACAAATGGGGTGAGAAAAGTCACAAAACAGCCCAAAACTCATTTAACAAATAAATGTTTCACAAAACAAATTTTGGGCTCAAATTGAGAACTATCTGTATTTGTAGCAATACAATGACAATAACATACTGAAATTTCTTGGGGGGGGTGGATGTTGGTGTTGTCATCCCCAGCAATCAAGTGGAGGAATATGTGTGATAGTCCATACATGGTTCATATCGTTATTAAAATAAGACCCAACCTTATTTTGATTTGGACCCCAAAATAAATCCTAGGGCACTAGGGCTTATGTTTGGGGAAACACAATTTCACGGTGATCAGCCCGGTGCCCTGCCCTCCCAGCACACACATAGGAGCCGGCAAGTGCAAGGGGACCAATGGTATCCAGCAGCAGCTACAGCCCACCAGTCCCTTGGTTGGCACACTGGGGCTGCGCAGAGCAGAAGGCAGGCAATCCCGATACATTGTTGTGACCCAGGCCCAAGTAGATAGTAAGAAACTTAGTCCGTAGAAAAATAAACTTTATTCGAACAGCTGGGAATTACTTCATTCCCAGCGTCGTTCAACTCAAAGTAAAACAAATGCCTCCCAACACAAATTCCTCAGTTATCTCACAAACCTTAGTTCAATTAGGCAAACTGCCAAAGGCCCTTCCTGGCAAATGTCCAGAAGCCACAAAAACAAAGACGTATACGAAGCAGAAGATGAAGCTGAAGATGTAGCTACAACATTGTTTTCTGGCAAAGGCCAAATGCCTGTGCTGGTCTGTTTTAAGCCTTATGGGAGGGGCCAACCATTTCTTGGCCTTACTCCTGAGTTGTCCTCTCTGCTTAAGCTGCTCTTGCCTTCTGGCAGCTCTTCTCATGCGTGCATTAGGAACAGGCTCCTCCTGTTCCTCTGCCTCACTACTATCAGTCTCTGGAGGCTCTGGAGTCCACACCTCACTTCCCGATGGCCCTGGCCCCACCTCAGCCTCATCGCTGTCCGACTCCATTGCCAGTTCTGTAGGCTGCTGACGGACCACAACATCTGCAGTGTGGAAGGCAGGCAATCCTGACGCACCATGCAGACTGAAGACAAGCTGAGAGATATGAAGATGAGCCTCCCACTGCTGCCGCCACTCTGTCCCACAGCTGCCACCACTCCATCCCACAGCCACTCAGATTTCCCATGGCCTGCATGGCACATCCAGATTGCCTGCCTCCCCCCACCACTTCTGCTTCCTCCTGCTGCTTGCACAGGTACTCAAGTCACTTTTTCTGCGTGGTGTTCTGTCCTCTTTGCCTCCGTCTGAACGATGGCTTAATTAGCCAGCTCTTATCAGCTCTGGCACCAAAAGATTTAGCGTCTGCCAAGAGCCCTCGTTAGTTGCCAAGACGCTGGTGAGTCACAACCTTCAGCTTTAGTCAATCCATGAATTTGCCTGATACAAAGAGACACACCAGCTCTTGCTGCCTTTTATATCCTGTGGGATGTGGCTCCATGACTCAGCACTTCCTAGGCCTGCCTCTCCCCTGCTTCTGTTGTTCTCTTCTCTCCTGCCTACGAACCTAGGATTCAACCATGCCTGATTGCTGTCAGCTGGGTCTGCAGGCGTGGCCTGGGGGGGGAAAGAGTCAGGAGAAGGAGGCCTCATTATCTCTTTCACTTAGCCTGCTTCTGGATCCTGGAGCTGATCCAGGGAGGCCGGGGCTTCCGAGGTAGGTCCTGATGGCCCTTCCCACTCACTGTCCAAGTCACTTTCTGGCAGCAGGCTTGGCTCCGAGCCACTTTTGGGCATGGGGCCAGGTTCGGGGGCGGGAGCCACAACACGTTGGCTGTGGCTGCTGCCAGATACCGAGAGCCTGCGTGTGCTTGCTGCTTCCTATGCTGGTCATGCCCACCCTTTTATCAGGGCTTATTTTTGGGGTAGGACTTATATTAGGCACACACATAAAAAAAACCCAGTTTGGGGCTTATTTTCGGGGTAAGTTGTATTTTAGGGTAAATATGATATCTGTGTTGAACTTTAATATGTCGAACAGGCTTGTGTGTGAATTGCAGGGGAATTTTTCAAATGTGTTGGAATCGATTCCTAAAAAGCAGACCTTGCACTTGTGGGAAAATGCTAGGAAGAAATAAGATTGCTGTACACCCAAAAAAAATAGCAAATCTCCTTGAAAAGAGAGTGTCAGCAGGAAAAAAATTAATTAATGGATCACATCACTAAGAAGCCTAATAATTACCTGTTTAAACAGTGAAGGTTATTTACCCCAAATCTCTTCCCATTAAAGTACTTATAAAAACTGTGGAAGATCACCCTCGGTTATTGTTTAAAACGTAGAAAGTATACAAGTATGCCACGCATCCATTTGTTGAGCACCGCTATAACTTAGTAGTAAAGAACAGGGACAATTGCATCATTTACATTTGACAAAAACAAGCGAATAAAATATTGAAGTTTTCAGTGCTGGAAAAATGTCAGCTCCCTTGTTTCCTTCCTCTCGTATGTGAAGTAATAAATCTAAGTAGGTTACATACCAGTGATTGGGGGATTTACTTTAAAGGAAATAATACCACTTGTGAACTTCAGATCATGTTTTTAAATTGGTCTATACCCGTGATGGCGAACCTATGGCATGCGTGCCAGAGGTGGCATGCAGACCCCTCTCTGTGGGTGTTGTGACCCAGGCCCAAGTAGGTAGTAGGAAACTCAGTCAGTGTAAAAACAAACAAACTTTATTTGAACAGCTGAGAATTAATTCATTCTCAGCGTAGTCCAACCAAATTAAAGCAAATTCCTCCCAATACAATTCCTCAGTCCTATCACCAACCTTGGTCCAATTAAGCAAACTGCCAAAGGCCTTTCTTGGCAAAAGTTCAGAAGACACCGATACAAAAGAAATGCAACAAGACAAAGGTATCAACGTTGTTTTCCAGCAAAGAGCCCAAATGCTGTTGCTGGTCTTTTAACCCGTATGGGAGGGGCCAATCATCTCTTGGCCCTACTCCTGAGTCGTCCTCTTTGCTTGAGCTGCTCTTGCCTTCTGGCAGGTCTTCACATACGTGCATTAGGAACAGGCTCCTCCTGTTCCTCTGCCTCACTACTGTCAGCCTCTGGAGGCTCCTGTCGTGTCCCACTCCTCCGCTGACGGCCGGGTCAGGGAAATCTGAATCAGGCATGCCTCTGCAGCTCTGCCAAAGTCCTAGCAAAGTCCTCAAGGCAGGCAGGAGACCAGAAAGTGACTTCAGCAAGATATGTTTAGACTTTGCCTGACTCAGAGAATGCAAGAAAGCAGATCCTTTATATAGGCCATGGGGTGTGGCTCCATGACTCAGCACTTATCCAGGCCTGCCCCTCCCTTCCTTCTGACGCCACCACCTATCAATTCTTCTGAAGCGAGGGTCACTCCAGTCGGCAGCTGTTTGATAATAAATCTCCCTCAGGCTCACATACTGTGGGGGAGGGGGAGGAGTCTAGTTGCTCCGTTTGCCTGGGCATGGAGCCAGGGCTGGGGCCGGGAGGTGCTCCCTCCTCCGCAGCCTGTCTGGGCATGGAGCCAGGGCTGGGGCCGGGAGGTGCCCCCTCCTCCTCAGCCTGTCTGGGCATGGAGCCAGGGCTGGGGCCGGGAGGCATACTAGGACATTCTTCAGCGTTCGGAAGCAGATAAGAAGACCCCGGCTACGGTGAGAGCGGGCAAGACACAACAGCTCCGGAGTCTGCACATCACTCCCTGATGGCCCTGGCCCCACCTCTGCCTCCAACGCAGAGCCCTCATCCGGGCCTTCCCCAGCCTCCAGGACTGGCCCATGCTCTTCCTCAGCCTCATCGCTGTCTGACTTCGTTGCCAGTTCTGCAGGCTGCTGGCGGACCACAACACTGGGCACGCGTGCCATTGCCAGCTGGTCTTCTGGTTTCCGGTGCACGCATGCCAGGGTGCCAAAAACTCGAAGCCGAGCTGGGCGGTGCACATGCATGCACCGATTAGCTGGTCTTTGGGTTTCTGGTGTGTGCATGCATGCTGGACAGCTGATCTTTGGATGCGCCAGAGCGCCGGAAACCTGAAGACCAGGTGGCCAGTGCATACATGCACGTGTTCCGGTTTGGGCATCACTGGTCTATACAGATCATTGATTAGTCTTACCTGTCTTCCACCTTTTTCAATACACTCCTCTATTTCTCCCCCCCCTCCCAAAAAAGAGCCATGCGTTCCTCAGTAATCAGGTAAGTGCCTTAGAATCTCTACTCCTACTTGTAGAAAACATGTTTTCTACAAGTAAGAGTACAAGTAAGGTTCTGCTGTTTTTTACTTTTAAAGGCCTGTTTCGGCTGAAGCAAAACCGGCTTTTAAAAGTTAAAAAAAAAACCTCTGCAGATGGTGCGGCTCAGCAGAGGCAGGGGGCGGGGCCAGGGATTTTGCTGCAGTCCTCCGAACCAGCAGCTGCCATCGCTACGGATCACACAATCCCATCCAATCCGGGATTATTTCACCCCTGATGTTAATAATTGAACTCACATAACAAATAATTGACTCACATAACAAATGGGGTGAGAAAAGTCACAAAACAGCCCAAAACTCATTTAACAAATAAATGTTTCACAAAACAAATTTTGGGCTCAAATTGAGAACTATCTGTATTTGTAGCAATACAATGACAATAACATACTGAAATTTCTTGGGGGTGGATGTTGGTGTATGTGTGCAATAGGGATTTCTATTAAGGTAAAACTAGAATTGTATCCTAGTTTTTGGTTGAATAGTATTCAGCCAAATACTGCCTTACAGTGGCTTAAAAACAGCTCATATATACAGTATAATATGTAGACTCAACCTATAATTCTCTCCGTTGATTCAGAAACGAAAGCTTTTGGAAAGCGATTTGGTCAAACAAATAAATGTTTCACAAAAGGGTTTTGTCCGTTTTGTTAAATTGATTTGATTTTCTTATCCAAGTCAGGTTTGAATCGACAATTTCCACCTGAATTGAATTGATATAATTTACTTGGACTTCAGTAAAGCATTTGATAAAGTAGACCATAACCTACTACTGGATAAAGTAGAAAAATGTGGGTTAGACAGCACCCCCACCAGATGGATTCGTAACTGGCTGACCAACCGCACTCAACGTGTAGTCCTCAACGGAACTACATCCACATGGAGGGAAGTATGCAGTGGAGTACCCCAAGGCTCTGTTTTAGGCCCAGTACTCTTCAACATCTTCATCAATGACTTGGACGAGGGATAGAGGGGGAACTCATCAAATTTGCAGATGACACCAAGCTGGCAGGAATAGCCAACACTCCAGAAGATAGGCTCAAGTTACAGAAAGATCTTGACAGACTTGAACATTGGGCGCTATCTAACAAAATGAAATTCAACAGTGAAAAAGTAAGGTTCTACATTTAGGCCAAAAACAAAATGCACCAGTACCGTATATGTGGTACCTTGCTCAATAGTAGTACCTGTGAGAGGGATCTTGGAGTCCTAGTGGATAACCATCTAGATATGAGCCAGCAGTGTGCAGCAGCTGTTAAAAAAGCCAACACAGTTCTGGGCTGCATAAACAGAGGGATAGAATCAAGATCACGTGAAGTGCTAGTACCACTTTATAATGCCTTGGTAAGGCCACACTTGGAATATTGCATCCAGTTTTGGTCGCCACGATGTAAAAAAGATGTTGAGACTCTAGAAAGAGTGCAGAGAAGAGCAACAAAGATGATTAGTGGACTGGAGGATAAAACATATGAAGAACGGTTGCAGGAACTGGGTATGTCTAGTTTAACAAAAAGAAGGACTAGGGGAGACATGATAGCAGTGTTCCAATATCTCAGGGGCTGCCACAGAGAAGTGGGAGTTGGGCTGTTCTCCAGAGCACCTGAGGGTAGAACAAGAAGCAATGGGTGGAAACTGATCAAGGAAAGAAGCAACTTAGAACTAAGGAGAAATTTCCTGACAGTTAGAACAATTAATAAGTGGAACGACTTGCCTTCAGAAGTTGTGAATGCTCCAACACTGGAAATTTTTAAGAAAATGTTGGATAACCATCTGACTGAGATGGTGTAGGGTTTCCTGCCTGGGCAGGGGGTTGGACTAGAAGGCCTCCAAGGTCCCTTCCAACTCTGATGTTATGTTATGTTATGTTATGGTCTATACCCGTGATGGCGAACCTATGGCATGCGTGCCAGAGGTGGCATGCAGACCCCTCTCTGTGGGTGTTGTGACCCAGGCCCAAGTAGGTAGTAGGAAACTCAGTCAGTGTAAAAACAAACAAACTTTATTTGAACAGCTGAGAATTAATTCATTCTCAGCGTAGTCCAACCAAATTAAAGCAAATTCCTCCCAATACAATTCCTCAGTCCTATCACCAACCTTGGTCCAATTAAGCAAACTGCCAAAGGCCTTTCTTGGCAAAAGTTCAGAAGACACCGATACAAAAGAAATGCAGCAAGACAAAGGTATCAACGTTGTTTTCCAGCAAAGAGCCCAAATGCTGTTGCTGGTCTTTTAACCCGTATGGGAGGGGCCAATCATCTCTTGGCCCTACTCCTGAGTTGTCCTCTTTGCTTGAGCTGCTCTTGCCTTCTGGCAGGTCTTCACATACGTGCATTAGGAACAGGCTCCTCCTGTTCCTCTGCCTCACTACTGTCAGCCTCTGGAGGCTCCTGTCGTGTCCCACTCCTCCGCTGACGGCCGGGTCAGGGAAATCTGAATCAGGCGTGCGTCTGCAGCTCTGCCAAAGTCCTAGCAAAGTCCTCAAGGCAGGCAGGAGACCAGAAAGTGACTTCAGCAAGATATGTTCGACTTTGCCTGACTCAGAGACTGCCAGAAAGCAGATCCTTTATATAGGCCATGGGGTGTGGCTCCATGACTCAGCACTTATCCAGGCCTGCCCCTCCCTTCCTTCTGACGCCGCCGCCTATCAATTCTTCTGAAGCGAGGGTCACTCCAGTCGGCAGCTGTTGGTAATAAACCTCCCTCAGGCTCACATACTGTGCGGGAGGGGGAGGAGTCTAGTTGCTCCGTTTGCCTGGGCATGGAGCCAGGGCTGGGGCCGGGAGGTTCTCCCTCCTCCGCAGCCTGTCTGGGCATGGAGCCAGGGCTGGGGCCGGGAGGTGCCCCCTCCTCCTCAGCCTGTCTGGGCATGGAGCCAGGGCTGGGGCCGGGAGGCATACTAGGACATTCTTCAGCGTTTGGAAGCAGATAAGAAGACCCCGGCTGCGGTGAGAGCGGGCAAGACACAACAGCTCCGGAGTCTGCACATCACTCCCTGATGGCCCTGGCCCCACCTCTGCCTCCAATGCAGAGCCCTCATCCGGGCCTTCCCCAGCCTCCAGGACTGGCCCATGCTCTTCCTCAGCCTCATCGCTGTCTGACTTCGTTGCCAGTTCTGCAGGCTGCTGGCAGACCACAACACTGGGCACGCGTGCCATTGCCAGCTGGTCTTCTGGTTTCCGGTGCACGCATGCCAGGGTGCCAAAAACTCGAAGCCGAGCTGGGCGATGCACATGCATGCACTGATTAGCTGGTCTTTGGGTTTCTGGTGTGTGCATGCATGCTGGACAGCTGATCTTTGGATGCGCCAGAGCGCCGGAAACCTGAAGACCAGGTGGCCAGTGCATACATGCACGTGTTCCGGTTTGGGCATCACTGGTCTATACAGATCATTGATTAGTCTTACCTGTCTTCCACCTTTTTCAATACATTCCTCTATTTCTCCCCCCCCTCCAAAAAAAAGAGCCATTTCTGGAAGAAAATAGGACACACCATAGAAAAATACAGTGCATTCCATAGAAAACGATGTTGGTGTAGATGTGCAATAGGGATTTCTATTAAGGTAAAACTAGAATTGTATCCTAGTTTTTGGTTGAATAGTATTCAGCCAAATACTGCCTTACAGTGGCTTAAAAACAGCTCATATATACAGTATAATATGTAGACTCAACCTATAATTCTCTCCGTTGATTCAGAAACGAAAGCTTTTGGAAAGCGATTTGGTCAAACAAATAAATGCCATCAAATGTGCATTCATAATTGAATATCTAATTTCCGTTTCTTAAAATATATGAAGTGGAGCTAACGCTAAATCAAAAGATTTATAGATTTTTTTTTAAAAAAAAAAAATCTTGTGAGAAGCAGGTAGAGCCTACAAATTTTAGTGTTTCAGTCTATTTGTTCCATTTATCCCACAAACGACCGCAGAAATCAATGAAAAGCTATACGGACTACTGTTTGGCTAGTTTCCAATATCTGGTTAAAAAGAGAGATTTGTGTGTGTGTGTGTGTGAAGAACTGCCTTGTAGCACTTGTAGCTGATCAGGTCTGCTATTATCCAAGTAGTGAAGCCTTTGCCAACACCAACTTCTGTCTTTTATAACAATGATTCATGACCTGGAAAAGAACAAAACTATTGCCATTCTGGGCACTATCGGTCTGCGGTCTGTTGTAAAAATCCCATCTTGAAATTTCTCCTTTCAGCAAAGAATACTAACAAACTGTCCCCAGATCACAACGAGATTTCAGAACGATTTGGAAGCGAACCTTGACCTCCCTTGAAAATAACAAGTATTAATCAAAACTGCAAAGTCGAACTCGTCCCGTCCCCCGCCGTCCCCCCGGAAAAAAAATATTATGCTGGTTGCCAAATTTAATCAATTTCCTGAATTTGAAATGAACTGCCCTGCTGAAAGAATTTAATGTTTCACAAAAGGGGTTTTGTCCGTTTTGTTAAATTGATTTGATTTTCTTATCCAAGTCAGGTTTGAATCGACAATTTCCACCTGAATTGAATTGATTTAAGTCCAATCGGAACCCGCTAAAGGGCTCTTGAGTGTTGATGCCAGCTCTAAAATAGTCTCATGGGTAGTTCTGCCTGTGTTAACTGAGAATGAACACACACACACACACGTGTGTGTGTGTGTGTGCATGTATGCCCAAGAGTTTTATTGGAATCATCTTGCTTTGATTAGCATCCTATTTCATTTCATTTCATTAAACCTTCATTTTTTTGAGCAATGTGGTGATTAGATACATCAGCTCAAGATTTGGATGAGATGGGTAAAATGTTTCTCCCATCCCTCTCTCAGTAGCAGGCATTTTTATATCTCATTCTTATAATAAGTTGTATATGTTCACATCTCTAGAAAATCCAGATCTCAGGGCTCCACATAAATTCCATTAAAAAAAAACAACTAGTAGAAT
The DNA here is from genome assembly GCF_028640845.1 of Ahaetulla prasina. Taxonomy (NCBI): domain Eukaryota; kingdom Metazoa; phylum Chordata; class Lepidosauria; order Squamata; family Colubridae; genus Ahaetulla; species Ahaetulla prasina. The sequence continues at coordinate 126,108,926 of NC_080543.1, forward strand.
TATATCAGAATTATATCAGAATTTGCTTCTGGCAGAAATGAGTTTACCCCTGAGAGGTAGAAGACGTCTCCAACCAAGAGAAACTAAGGAAGGAAAATCCATATAAACAGTAGAAGAAATTGAAAGACATTGAAATACCTGGAATTGCTTTATTTTGTCTGAGTTTGAACATTATGCTAAACTACAGTTGATTGAATAAGCCAGAATGAATTAGTTCACTTGTCATCAATTAGATGCCAGTTAGATGCCACTGTGTAGTCAACACAAACCATCTGTTCATCACCTTGCCCATTCTCATTATGTTCTTCTATTTCCCTGCTAAACACATCTTTATTTGCCCCTCATAATCCATTCCTACCATATGCCCAAAACTATGGTGGGATTCAAATAATTTAACAACTGGTTCTCTGCCCTAATTACCGGCTGAGTGGGTGTGGCCAGGGGGTGTGATAGGCAGCACTTGGCCTCCTGTACCCCCCTGGGAGCCAAAACGGGCCGTGGGGGAATGTGCCACCCCACGCCCTGTTTTTTAATTAATTAATTAATTAATTAATTAATTAATTAATTAATTTATATACCGCCCTTCTCCCGAAGGACTCAGGGTGGTTTACAGCCAAATAAAAAACAGATTTCACAAAAATTTAAAAACATATTAAAAAGCTAATTCAATTAGGCCGAAACAAACTAAAACTATAATAAAACCCACATTAAAACTACCTTAAGCCAGCCCCGCGCGATGAAACAAAAAGGTCTTTAGCTCGCATTGAAAGGTCCGGAGGTCAGGGAGTTGATGTATCCCTGGAGGCAGCTCATTCCAGAGAGCAGGAGCCCCCACAGAGAAGGCCCTCCCCCTGGGGGTCGCCAGTCGGCATTGTTTGACTGACGGCACCCTGAGGAGACCCTCCCTATGGGAGCACACAGGTCGGTGGGAGGCTATTGGTAGCAGCAGGCGGTCCCGTAAATAACCCGGTCCTATGCCATGGAGCGCTTTAAAGGTAGTAACCAACACCTTGAATTGCACCCGGTAGAGCACCGGAAACCAGTGCAACTTGCGCAGGAGAGGTGTTACATGGGAGCCTCAAGTTACTCCCTCTATTACCCGCGCAGCTGCATTCTGGACCAGTTGGAGCCTCCTCCAGTTTTGGGCCTCCCTGCAGCCTCCTGGAAGCAAAAATGGACCACGGGGAGCCATGCTGCATCCCTGTGCCCCGTTTTGTGCCTAGTAGGCCTCTCTGCAGCCTTCTGGGAGCAAAAACAGGCCACGGGGGGACTGCACCACCCACCTGTGCCCCGTTTTGGGCCTTGTAGGCCTCCCCTCACTTACTGGGAGCCCAAATGGGGTGCGTGGGGACTCCTGGATGAGGTAGGGAGGGGAGGCGCCAGCCAGCAATTTAACTACCAGTTCATCTGAACCGGTTCGAACCAGCTGAATCCCACCAGTGGCCCAAGATGCATTCCTACTTGCTTGTTTATTAAAACTTCAAGGGAATAATAAATCTTTATTTCATCAGAGACCAACCTGCATGTTCTGGAAACTCCATGGGACTCTTAGCAACCATCTCCAAACACATAATTAAAAGATGACATTTCCCTCTCTCTCTCTCCCATTCTTTCTCCATGCCCATCTTTCATAGTCATGTGTTTCCATTAAAATGCTTTAATGACTCCGATCCTTATTGTGATAGAAATATCCTTCACGACCTTGTCTAAGAATGTCATTGCTTTCCTCCCTAAGATTAATCTCCTATTTACTTCTCAAACACACTGTCCATCTTTATTTATCTTTATCTATCCTGCAGCCCAAGGAAACAAAAATAACTCCACCTTCACTTCTTTGCTGTCATACATCATAGTGTAGTATAAATCATGGTTAAAACATGTTTGGGTTCATGCATCACACTTAACAATCGCAAGGAGCCTTTTGCAATTGAAAGGGGGGAAAAAATCCACTTATCTTTTTAAGGATCAAATGGGTCACAGCACAATAAGATCACTCACTCTCCTTGTTTCCAAGGTTGAACTTTCAGTGGTGTGACTTTTTAGAGTTCCAGAGCTCCTGGATGATTTTCAACCTAAATGCACACAAAGTCATGGACCAGAATCTTAGAAGCCGTAATGTGGCTTAAGGTGTTATATAAGCCCAGGTTAAAAAAAACACACACACCCATGAACACCCAGACATGATGCAGTTTTATTTTGGAAATGAACAGCATATCTAGGGGGTCAGAATCAGAGGTGGTATTCAGTCGGTTCATACCAGTTCAGACAAACTGGTAGCGGAGATCGCAGGTGGGCCTGCCCACCTACCCCAGCTCTATGACGTCCTATTTAGAGTCATTTTTGAGGCCAGGCGCATGCGTGGAAGGCACGCGAGCGAGCAAAGCAAATGCGTGGAAGGCACGTGCATGCACAAAGTGAGTGTGCACACGCACAGCAAACTGGTGGTAAGTATATTGGAAATCACCACTGGTCAGAATGCAAAAAAATAAATAAATGTACAGGAGTGGTAAATTTGCTCTTTATGAGAACTTGGGAATACAACCTTAAACTTTGTATTTTCTGTGAGGATTTAAATTATGCCTTATTGAAAATATGGAATCCATAAAAGAACAATACAATACAATTACACTGCAAAGGCAGATGACAAATGAACTGTTCCACTGAGACAAAGATTTCTTTCAATCATAGAGTTGGAAGGTACCTTAGATCAGGGGTGTCCAACCGTGGCAATTTTAAGATTTGTGGACTTCAACTCCCAGAGGTTCCTCAGCCAGATTTGCTGGCTGAGGAACTCTAGGAGTTGAAGTCCACAAGTCTTAAAGTGACGAAGGTTGGAGACCCCTGCCTTAGATGACATCTAACCCAACCTCCTGCTTGCAATGGTCTTCAATATAGCATCTTTGACAGGTGGCCGCTCAGCCTCTGCTTGAAGTCCTTTGTGTGGACCCACAAAGTCCACACAGCCAGCTGAGAGTTCAAACTCCCCTTTAATGCTCCAACTTTCCCTCAAATGCTCTCATGTTATGCCAGTCCCAGAGCAAAGTGCTCACATACACAGAGAGAGCAGCCTCTGGCTGCGAGTAGTCCAGCAGAACACTGTTAGACCAAAGGCTTCAAAGCAAGAAGTCCAGTGAGGCAAAGAGACAAGGAAATGAGTCCACAAAGCAAGGAATAAGGCAATGAGTCAATGAAGCAAGGAAGAAGGCAAGCAGTCCTGCAAATGGCAGACATTGTCAATGACACACAAAACTTTACAAATTCAGTGTTTTTTCCTGACAAGCTTCCTTCCCCACAGCATCTCCTTAAGTCTCAGTCCCCAGGTATGCCTTGTGTCGTGTCCCACTCCTCCGCTGACGGCCGGGTCAGGGAAATCCGAATCAGGCTTGCCTCTGCAGCTCTGCCCAAAGTCCTAGCAAAGTCCTCAGAGCAGGCAGGAGACCAGAAAGTGACTTCAGCAAGATAAGTTCGACTTTGCCTGACTCAGAGACTGCCAGAAAGCAGATCCTTTATAAGGCCATGGGGTGTGGCTCCATGACTCAGCACTCATTAAGGCTTGCCCCTCCCTTCCTTCTGTTGCCTCCGCCTATCCAGTCTTCTGATGCGAGGGTCACTCCAATCAGCAGCTGTTGGAAATAAACTTTCCTCAGGCTCACATGCTGTGGAGGAGGGGGAGGGGTCTAGTTGCTCCGTTTGCCTGGGCATGGAGCCAGGGCTGGGGCCGGGGGGTGCTCCCTCCTCTGCAGCCTGCTTGGGCATGGAGCCAGGGCTGGGGCCGGGAGGACATTCTTCAGCATTCGGAAGCAGATAAGCAGACCCCGGCTGCGGTGAGAGCGGGCAAGACACAACACCTTGTGAAGAAAGGGGAGGCACTCTCCTCCGAGTCATTGGATCAGCTTATACTATTCCTGCCTCCTCTCCATTCTCCATGCTTTGGGATCAGGATCCTTGCTTATCCCCTGAGCCTTGTCACTCCTCATTTCCACTGCCTGTCCTTTCTCAATCATCCTGCCCCCATTCCTCCCTGCTGGCAAGCTATCCCAAGCCCAGATGGCCCTGGGCTGCCACATCCTGCTCCTTCCTCGCATTCCTCCAAAGCCAACATGTGCAGCCCCCATGCATGCAGCCTGTCCCCGAGCATGCACAGCCACACCCACACGTGCCTCCGACACATGCATGTATATCCCTGGTTTTGCCCCCCCACCACTCCCCCACATGCACACATGTCCCCCCCACATGCACCCCACCCCCAGCGCATGTGCGTGCCCCCCCCACATACTCCCCAAGTGCACGCACACACACACACCACACGTGCCCTGCACCCACACATGCATGGCAGAGACCTGAGGACCAGCTGGCCAGTGGGAGGCGCACGCACATGTGCCTCAGAGCTGAACCAGGGTGAGGACTCACCGCAAGAAAGGGTGCTGCATGCCACCTCTGGCACACATGCCATAAGTTCGTCATCACGGCTTACTACCCATTGCAGTATCCCCATCGTCATGTGATAAAAATTCAGACATTTGGCCCCTGACTCATATTTATGTCTGTCGCAATGTCCAGGGGTTCATGCAATCCTCTTTTGCTATCTTCTGACAAGCAAAGTCAATGGAGAACCCAGATTCACTTAACAACCATGTTACTAACTTAACGACTGCAGAGGTTCAATGTGGCAAGAAAGGTTGTTGCAAAATTTTGGGGCAAAACTCGTCTCACTAGAAATGTTGGGGCTCAATTGTGGTCCTAAGTCGAGGAGTGCCTGCCTGTATGCTATTAGTTAGTTACTACCTTTAAAGCGCTCCATGGCTTAGGACCGGGATACCTACGGGACCGTCTACTGCCAACGTCTATCTCCCAACGACCGGTGCGCTCTCACAGAGAGGGGCTCCTCAGGGTGCCGTCAGCCAAGCAATGTCGGCTGGCGGCCCCCAGGGGGAGGGCCTTCTCTGTGGGGGCTCCTACCCTATGGAACGAGCTTCCCCCTGGACTCAGACAAATACCTGACCTTAGGACCTTCCGCCGCGAACTTAAAACCTACTTATTTCATCTTGCTGGACTCGCTTAAATTTTATATTATTAAATTGATTTATGGGTTTTTAAATTTTTTAGTAAATTTTAGAGGGAATATTTTTATCTATAAGTAGCCAAATTAAATAGGTTTTTTAAGGGTTGTTTTTAGTTTTGTATTGTTGTTTTCTTTCTGTATTTTATTTGTGGCTGTACACCGCCCTGAGTCCTTTGGGAGAAGGGCGGTCTATAAATAAAAATATTATTATTATTATTATTATTGGCCGCTTGAGCCTTGTTCAGAGGAGCAGAGATTTTACTGCGGATATCAACCGATTTCTAACATGCCATTCAAAACAGAAAGACAGTCAGAATGCAAAGAATTTTTTTTTTTTTGGTGGGGGGAGAAAATAGACTAAATGAATATAAAGAGAAGACATACTCTGTGTCCTTTTGTCAGTAGATTAAGACAACATTTGATCTCCACTTCCCACCAAAATAATAATAATAATAAAAATAAAATACTTTCTTACTGTAATGGCCACTCAAGGAAGCACAGTTGGTCTGATGGATCAACAGGGGATAAAAAAGGTGGAAAAAGCATTTCTGTTCAGCGTTTGCAACCTGCCATAAAGAAAAACTAATTGACCAGCAGAGACTTTTTGAATCCAATTAGTAGCTATTAGTAGTGCCATCACAGATAAAATGAATGCCAATGTGTTAATTATAACATAGGAACTTTATAAGTGCAAATAATTAAAAAATATTGTTGGCGCAGGATCTTGATCCGTTCACCACATTTTTACTCATTTCTTTGTGTTATTCCCCCCCCCTACTGAAGAACAGATTGCTGGAGACAAACAGATTAAGAATATTGGAGAAAAACTTAGTTTCTCCCTGTTTAATTTGGGTTTTTGAATCAGGCAGGGGTTGGGCTCAGTTCTCTCCTTCAGATGAAAGATTGTGGGTCTCAGACTCCACACTGATATAGTAATCCAATCCCTAGATCAAGAGAACCAATGGATATGGGATGATTCATTATTATTATCACTTTTATTCATGAAACATGAAACTCAGTCAACTGAACATTAAAAAATGTGTCACAAATGCGATTGACTGGTGCTAATGGTTGATATGGGTTGCTGCCAGCATCCTAGATATCAACCAGGTATCTTCTTAAAATATATGATGTTCAGAGTAGCGCAGTTTTTTGCACTTCCGTTGGTGTGATTACAGGAAGGTGCAATTTATTGATGTATTTTGTAAAATTCTTGGACATGGTACCAAGTGCCCCGATGACAATCACTGTCACGTTTCATCCATAATCACATAGTTTTGATGGACAGATCATGGATGATGATATTATTATTATTATTATTATTATTATTATTATTATTATTATTATTATTATTATTATTATTATTATTATTTCATTAAACATGAAACTCAGTCAACTGATCGTTTAAAAATGTGTCACAAATACCATTGACTGGTGCTGATGGTTGATATGGGTTGCTGCCAGCGTCCTAGGTATCAGCCAGGTACCTTCTTAAGATGTACGATGTTCCAAGTAGCACAGTTTTTTGCAGTTCTGCTGGTGTTATTGCAGGAAGCTGCAATTTGTTGATGTATCTTATAAATTCTTGGACATGGTACCAAGTGCCCTCATGACAATGGGTATCACTGTTACATGTTTATTATTATTATTATTATTATTATTATTATTATTATTATTGTTGTTGTTGTTGTTGTTGTTGTTGTTGTTGTTGTTGTTGTTGTTGTTGTTGTATTTGTTGTTGTTGTTGTTATACTTTTGTTAATTAAACATGAAACTCAGTCAACTGAACATTTAAAAATGTATCACAAATATTATTGACTGGCACTGATGGTTGATACGGGTTGCTGCCAGTATCCTAGGTATAAACCAAGTATCATCATCATCATCATCATCATCACCACCACCACCATTATCATTATCATTATTATTTTATTCATTAAGCATGAAACTCAGTCAATTGAACATTTAAAGATGTGTCATAAATACCATTGATTGGTGCTAATGGTTGATACGGGTTACTGCTTGCATCCTAGGTATCAACCAATTATTATTATTACCATTATTATTATCATTGTTATTTATCTTTATTCATTACACATGAAACTCAGTCAACTGAACATTCAAAAAGGCATCACAAATACCACTGACTGGTGTTAATGGTTGATACGGGTTGCTGCCAGCATCCTAGGTATCAACCAAGTACCTTCTTAAGATGTTGTTGTTGTTATTGTTGTTGTAGTAGTAGTAGTTGTTGTTATTATTATTATTAGACTGACTTCGTCACGATCAATCTTTATCCTAAAATCCCCATAGTTTCTATAAAAGAAAGGTACTTCTTCTGGACTTCAAATAGACCATTGTTCTGATGATCGCTTCCCCTCCCTCCTGTCTAGAGTGTTAAAAAGAAACTCTACACTCCTGGAGCACTCCATGCTAATGTGTTGTTTGCAAGCAACCAGTTTAGCAAGAAGCAAAGTATTTTTGGACAATTAACATTCCCAGCTACTCTTTAAGAAGTAAGTCAAGATGAATTTCTAGATAAAATATTTTATTAAACATTTCTAAGAGCTTTTTGTTGCAAACATTTTTTTGGGGGGGAGGGGAAGAAACTGTTATAACCGTTCATTCCATTCTCCTGCTAGAAACAGGGTAAAACTAGACAAGGAACTGGCAGAGCAGAGAGTCGGGTCTCCTGGAGATCTTCGAATGAATTTCCACACAGCAATGGGGCGTTTCTGACTTCCCACAATTAAAAAAAAAATAACACTTGCAAAATGCTATTTCTCTTTTCTTAATTAACCAAGGAAGCTTCAAGAGAGAAACCAAGCAAGCAAGCTCAGAGAAAAGCTGTCGACTTGAGCGAGAAAGAACTTGTTAGAGAATGAAAACCAGCTTCTACCTTTTTCCTTGCCAGTTCTTGCCAAGGACTCTCACTGGCAGACCTCACAGAAGAGATTATTATAATGGAAAGAAAGGCTTTATACGTGCATGAGAGAGAGAAAGGGTGGGAGAGAATGAGAGAGGGAGAGAGAAAGCTTTCTGGCGTGAGAATTGGTGCTACAAGCACACAAGCAGCTCCTCTTATTCAAGTGTGATTTTTCTCTTAAATTAGATGTAATATCTAGTAGCTAGATTTACCAGCTAGCACAGGGAGTTCTTTTGTTAAAGAAAGAAAAAAGCAATCATAGGTTAGCAAAATGCTTTCGGCATATTGCCAACTCACGCAAGGGGAAGAGGGCACTAGACAGGAAAGGCAAACCACAACAATTAAATATTGTAAAAGTGCTTTAGAATATCACCAGTATTAGTTAACTATATCGATGGCTCATGAATGAAGATGGAGCCAATTAAGTATAGTATAGTATAGTATAGTATAGTATAGTATAGTATAGTATAGTATAGTATAGTATAGTATAGTATAGGATAGTATAGGATAGGATAGGATAGGATAGGATAGGATAGGATAGGATAGGATAGGATAGGATAGGATAGTGTATTGTACTGTACTGTACTATAGTATAGCATAGCATAGCATAGCATAGCATAGCATAGCATAGCATAGCATAGCATAGCATAGCATAGCATAGCATAGCATTGCATTGCATTGCATTACATTACATTACATTACATTACATTATTATATTATTAGCTGGACGCCCGTGCTTCGCTACAAAACTATGTGCTCAGGCTAGATAAATTGACATTTACAGCCTGAAACTTAATGTAGAATGTGTAACTCCATAGCATCAGAATGTGTTAATATAATGCAACTGGCAGTTGGAACAGAGGGGGAGTGGGAGCGGAACGTCCCAGCCTGCAGTAAAAGAACTTTGAAAGATGTGTGCTTCAGGGTTTTACTTGCCGAGGAGTTTTTCTGGAACGCTGACAGGTATATCATCTGACTAGCATCCTGTCAGTGTGTGAGAGAGTTGAGGGGTGTTTGGAAACTCAAACAGTATTTGCTGTGTGAACAAGAAGGAGACAGGAAGGAGGGTGGGCATGGATTAGTTCAACTGTTCTGTAGTAAAGTTGCTTGCTGCTGTGAAAGTAAAACTGAAAGTGAAACTCCTCTCCTCTGCTTGTGTTTTGCATTTGGAACAGATTTCTTTTCAGGTAGTGAGGGGGATTAGAACTCCTTATCATCAGAGCATGTTAATAATAATATAGGAAATACTAATGCTCTGATGGTCATTTCGAAAAATCCTTTCCTATAAGCCAACAGAAACATACATGGCAAATTTCAAGTTTGTAGGCTTTACAGTTCTGGAGATTTTGTGATTAATGTGTGAGTGGTTTTCGCTTTTATATAGAATAGAATAGAGTAGAGTAGAGTAGAGTAGAGTAGAGTAGAGTAGAGTAGAGTAGAGTAGAGTAGAGTAGAGTAGAGTAGAGTAGAATATATTCATATTCATATTCATATATTACATTATAATGGTGTACCCTTTTCTAGAAAAGTGAACTCAGAGGAATGATATAATGAGGTAAGACATAGATTTAGTTTATAAGAGGAAAATAAGAGAAAATAAGGAGAAATATGGCTCAGGGGCTAGGACGTTGAGCTTGTCAATCGAAAGGTTGGCAGCTCAGTGGTTCGAATCCCTAGTGCTGCCATGTAACGGGGTGAGCTCCCGTCACTTGTCCCAGCTTCTGCCAACCTAGCAGTTTCGAAAGCATGTAAAAATGCAAGTAGAAAAAATAGGAACCACCTTTGGTGGGAAGGTAACAGCGTTCCACGAGCCTTTGGCATTGAGTCATGCCGGCCCACATAACCACAGAGACGTCTTCGGACAGCGCTGGCTCTTCGGCTTTGAAACGGAGATGAGCACCGCCCCCTAGAGTCGGCAACTACTAGCACGTATGTGTGATGAGAACCTTTACCTTTATAAGAGGAAAAAACAGATTTTTTTTGGGGGGGAGGGGCATGGAGAGATGTCTTCTGTTTTCTTTTCCCAGTAATTTTGGAGATTTACATGACTTCCTTTCTAGGGAAGTTTATACGCCAATTCAATGCGCTTTGGTGCCTGTTTAGCAGGGTAGACTTCCATTCTGACAGCTGTGTGGCCAAAATCATAATACAAACTCAGAGGCAAATTTGCTAGTTCCTTACTAGATGGGTCTAGTGGACAATGTATCTAGTTTCATAAATGTACGATATGGTTGGAAACTCATGAGTTTTTCCTTTTTCAAGAAATGCATACTTAATTCCACCTTTGAAGGGTAGAATTAATGAAATTAAGAAATCACAAATTTAAACCAAGATAAAGAAAAGGCTGGAATTCACTGCAGCTGTCAGCTCTTCTAAGTCCTGATTGCAATAACTATGAGGAACATCTACTTAATTCACCTGAAGCCTCTAAGCCAGAGGTGTCAAACTTGTGATGACACCTTGTCGTTATGTGATGTATCACAACTTTTTTTCCCTTCACTAAAATGAGGATGGGCTTGGCCAACGCATGATGCCTCCAGCCTCTAGGCTGCGAGTTTGACGTCCCTGCTCTAAGCAGAGTAGGAACCATAGAAATTTATGCAATATTATTAAAGCTCCTAAGACAGATACATGGATTTGTGGCTGAGCTCAAATATTTCTAATCTTTATAATCACCGGGAAGGAAGGAAGGAAGGAAGGAAGGAAGGAAGGAAGGAAGGAAGGAAGGAAGGAAGGAAGGAAGGAAGGGTGGGTGGGTACGGAGGGGGTAGGCAAGATTGGAATCAATAATTTCCAGTTTTAAATTGGCAATATAGCCCTTGGTCTGTTCTGAACCCACAAAAAGGATATCCTAAAAACTGTTGTATTAAACTATTTGACTATTTTAAATATTGTTGATATCATAATGAACCCTAAATGAAACCAACCTTAAATCAGATGTCAGCACAGAAACTTTTTCAAGTCATAATTTATACAGAGAAAGTCTTAATATGCATCAAACTATGATAATCCGTGGACCTAAAACACTTTCTTGGAAAAAAGGTCCAGGAATTATAACTAAAAAAAGTGACGCTCTGTAGAGTGACTAGCTTTGTTTTATATGGTAGAGTACTTGGATCCCTGCCTAATTTGATCTATAGAAGGAAGGAAGGAAGGAAGGAAGGAAGGAAGGAAGGAAGGAAGGAAGGAAGGAAGGAAGGAAGGAAGGAAGGAAAAAGAAAGGAAGGAAGGAAGGAAGGAAGGAAGGAAGGAAGGAAGGAAGGAAGGAAGGAAGGAAGGAAGGAAGGAAGAAAGAAAGAAAGAAAGAAAGAAAGAAAGAAAGAAAGAAAGAAAGAAAGAAAGAAAGAAAGAAAGAAAATATACTTCAGTTCATACTTTTTCCACTAAACTTAAGCCTATCTTTCTCCATACTCAATATTCATATATTCTCAGAATCATAAGTTTGCACAGAATTAACGTAATACCAAGTACTTTTCTGGGTTTTTCTTTCCCTTCTCCTCCTTATATTTGTTTCCTTGAAACTGCTCCAAAAGCCAGAAATGTACTTTACCTACCTGGTTTTGTATCTTTGAGGCAAATCACCTACATAAGGCTCTTGTCATTTTTTAAAATCTGTTTTATCCGAATATCTGTTTGGGCGTTATTGTTTTCCTGAGAGTGGGGGGCCGTTAGTTAACAAACAGCCCATCATGTGGTGTCAACAACAATGAAGCAATTTAGTGCCTTGAGAGAACTTCCTTGTTGCTGAGGAAGATCCACATCTCGTACAGGAGCTAATACTCCACAGTGAGAAAAATTGCAGGATCAGGATTGAACAAGAAAAGATTTGATGCAGATATTGTTTATATATCATTCCTTGTCTCCTCCTTTCATTTTCAGTCACTACTTAGATGAATTATTATTTTTTCCCTTTTTGTATTTTTTTTTTAAAGATGTTAAGCTCTAATTCATTCGTTCATGCTTATGGTTAGCTCTTCGGAGCATTAACAGGAAGGCAAGATGATAACCGAATGAAGATTGAAGGAAGCAGTGCGGAATAAATTAAATGCCCTAAAACCCAACCAAGTCTTCAAAAGAGTCTCGGAGTCAACCAAACATAAGGACAGGGAGGTACAAAAATAAAAACAAAAGCAATAAGATGAACTAATTAACTAAGGAGAAAATAAGGGGGAGGGGAATCAGGAAAAAGAATGCTTGTTAAGACTTCAAAAGTCCCAACTCATTTTAAGAAGCTACCTTTTTGTCAGACGATAGGTGGGGAGGAAAATGAAACAACTTATCTAAAATATATGAAATTATAAATATACCTGAGACATCCATAAAACAGACATTAATATAACCATTTAAAGCATTTATCCCAAAAGGAAAAGGGGAAAAAAAAGCAATATGAAGAGAGAAAAAGATCAACAGAATGAGTGATACAGAGGTAATTACCATTTTTTTAAAATTTGCATTTATATCCCGCCCTTCTCCGAAGACTCAGGGCGGCTTACACTGTGTCAAGCAATAGTCTTCATCCATTTGTGCGCTGGCTGCCAGTAGCCTTCCGGGTGCAATTCAAGGTGTTAGTGACCACCTTCAAAGCGCTCTATGGCTTAGGACCGGGATATTTACGAAACCGCCTTCTGCTACCGATAGCCTCCCAACGACCTGTGCGCTCCCACAGAGTGGGCCTGCTCAGGGTGCCGTTGACCAAACAATGACGGTTGGCGGCCCCCAGAGGGAGAGTCTTCTCTGTGGCAGCACCGGCCCTTTGGAACGAGTTACCTCCGGGGTTACGCCAACTCCCCGACCTCCGAACCTTCAAGTGGGAATTTAAAACTTTATTATTTAATCGTGCGGGACTAGCCTAAATATATTTTAAATGTATTTTAATTATAGTTTTTAAATTTTAAAGGGTTTTGTGTCGGTTTTGACCGTTTTAGTATTTTGGCCAATTAATATATTCGTTTTAAATGTTTTTAATTTGTTATTTATATTATGTGTATTTTTGTGTTTTTAATATGGCTGTAAACCGGCCTGACTCCTTCGGGAGAAGGGCGGTATAGAAATTGGATTATAAATATAAATAAAATAAACTATACAAAGTCAACTTATTGCCCCCAACAATCTTGGTCCTCATTTTACCTACCTTATAAAGGATGGAAAGCTGAGTCAACCTTGGGCCTGGTGGGACTTGAACCTGCAGTAATTGCAAGCAGCTGTGTTAATAACAGACTGTCTTAGCAGTCTGAGCCACCAGAGGCCCTCATATCGGAACATGGAAAGCATACTGGATGGGTTACATTGAACTAAGAAGATTGAATACGAAGATTGAACTTCGAAGGTTGCAGGATTTGGGTATGTTTAGTCTAATGAAAAAAAAAAAAAAGGACTGGGGTGACATGATAGCTGTTTTGACTGAGGCCCAAGTAGTGATCACCAAACACAATTCAGTCCTGAACAAACTTAGTTTATTAAAACAGCTGAGAATTAATTCATTCTCAGCTTAGTCAGAAACAAATCCTTTATAAACAGTCCTTCAGCCTTATCACCAACCTCAGTTGACTTTGGCAACCTGCCAAAAGCTTTTCTTGGCAAAACCCCCACAAAGTTCAAGAGACGCTGACAAGAAGCAATGGAATTCAACATTTCTTTTCCACAAATAACCAAACGGCTCATTGCTGCTCTTTTAAACCTTATTAAACCATCTTCTGGCCTTACTCCCGAGTTGTCCTTTTTGCTTCAGCTGCTCTTGCCTTCTGGCAGCTCTGCGTGCACAAGGAACAGGCACTTCCTGTTCCTCTGCCTCTTTGCTGTCCACCTCTCGAGGCTCCGGAGTCTATGCATCGTCCCCAGATGGCCCTGGCCCCATCTCTGCCTTCGATGCAGAGCCCTCATCCGGACCTTCCCCTGACTCCAGGACTGGCCCATTGTCTCCCCAGCCTCCTCACTGTCTGACTCTGCTGCCAGGTCTGCAGGCTGCTGGTGGACCACAACAATAGCAGTGTTCCAATATTTGAGGGACTGCCAAAAAGATCCTATTTTCCAAAACATCAGAAGACAGACAAGACAAGAAACAATGGATGGAAACTAATTAAGGACAGAAGCAATCTAGACCTAAGGAGAAATTTCCTAATAGTGAGAACAATCAAACAATGGAATGGCTTGCCTTCAGAGGTCGTGGGTGCTCCGTCACTGGAGGTTTTTAATAAGAGACTGGACCGGCCCTACTCCTGCTTGAGTAGGGGTTGGACTCCAGGGTCCTTTTCCAACTCTGTTATTCTGTTATTATAGCTTATCAGTACCCCTTTTCTACCACACTCCACAAGGGAACATCAATGTCGCGTCCCACTCCTCCGCTGACGGCCGGGTCAGGGAAATCCGAATCAGGCTTGCCTCTGCAGCTCTGCCCAAAGTCCTAGCAAAGTCCTCAGAGCAGGCAGGAGACCAGTAAGTGACTTCAGCAAGATAAGTTCGACTTTTGCCTGACTCAGAGACTGCCAGAAAGTAGATCCTTTATATAGGCCATGGGGTGTGGCTCCATGACTCAGCACTCATTAAGGCCTGCCCCTCCCTTCCTTCTGTTGCCTCCGCCTATCCAATCTTCTGATGCGAGGATTACTCCAATCAGCTGTTGGTAATAAACCCTCCTCAGGCTCACATGCTGTGGAGGAGGGGGAGGGGTCTAGCTGCTCCGTTTGCCTGGGCATGGAGTCAGGGCTGGGGCAGGGAGGTGCTCCTTCTTCTGCAGTTTGTCTGGGCATGGAGCCAGGACTGAGGCCGGGAGGCATACATTCCTCCGTGTTCGGGAGCAGATAAGAAGGCCCCGGCTGCTCTGAGGGCGGGCAAGACACAACAATCAAAAAGTAAAAAAGGGTGCTTGAAATCTTGTGGCTGCAAAAGGAACCTTTTCTATTTCTGAATTAACTTAGCATTAATTTCAAACCAACTAAAGTTACATGTCCCTACTAAAAGGTGGAAGCGATATGCTTAGCCTTCATCCAACATTCTGGAAAATGACTGATGACTTTTTTTCAATGTAGAAGTCAACTCAAAAGAGATGCTCCTTCTTCTCCTTCCCCTAATCGTATTTTATCATATTTTTGTTCTGCTCCTTTTTTGTTTTTTTTAATCTGGATTGCCTCATTTTTAAATTTGACTACTCGTAACCATGGGGACCTGAAAATGAAACACCAGATGTGCATTTGAGTCATTGTTGACCTATCTCTACAGGAGAAGACTCACTGGAGAAGAGCCTAATGCTGGGAACGATTGAGGGGCAAAAGAAGAAGGGGATGGCAGAGAACGAGGTGGCTGGATGGAATTAATGAAGCAGTAGATGTGAGCTTAAATGGACTCCAGAGGTTGGTAGAGGACAGGAAGGCCTGGAGGAACATTATCCATGGGGTCGTGATGGGTCGGACATGACATTGCAACTAACAACAACAAGAAGAACTATCTCTGAAAATCCATTGCTGTTGTAGCTAGAACAGACTCCAAGTGAATGAATGGCCTACTCCGACATCCACAAGCAGTATTTCGTGATATAGTTAATATTATACAATTATTTAAAATTATTTTTTAAAAGCATTTCAGTAAATGAAAGATATAGAAAAGTTTTTAAAAATGTAAAAGTAACGGTTTCCCACATCCAGGCATATCTGATTCTAGAGGGTAGTAATCACCTCCGTTTTTTAACCTAGGGAGCCAGCATTGTCTGAAGGCTTTTGTCATGTAGCCAGCATTGAAGGGATGCGGTGGCTCAGGGGCTAGGACGTTGAGCTTGTCGATCGAAAGGTTGGCAGCTCAGCAGTTCGAATCCTTAGTGCTGCCGTGTAACGGGGTGAGCTCCTGTTACTTGTCCCAGTTTCTGCCAACCTAGCAGTTTCAAAAGCACGTAAAAATGCAAGTAGAAAAAATAGGGACCACCTTTGGGGGGAAGGTAACAGCGTTCCGTATGCCTTTGGCATTGACTCATGCCGGCCACATGACCATGGAGATGTCTTCGAACAGCGCTGGTCTTCGACTTTGAAATGGAGATGAGTGCCGCCCTCTAAAGTCGGCAACAACTAGCACATATGTTCAAGGGGAATCTTTACCTTTACTTAGCCAGCATGACTACACACCGAGGTGCAAGGTATTTATTTAGTTATATTTGCATGCTTTTGAATTGGTTAGTGGGCAGAGCGGGAGCAAGAATGGGTGCTCAGCCATAGCGCAGAGCTCAAACCCAGATTTGTCAACTGGAAAGCAGACAGATCCAGCATCTTTACTGAACCATTCCACACACCCACGCAGAAAAGTGTACAGTACTTTTTTTTTAGGGGGGAGGGGGAAAGCTGGTCAACACGAAGATTGAAAAGGAAATTTTCTTCAACAGCTAAGGATATGGAGGCCAGATTACTGAGGTATTGAAAGCAATAGACTATATGTTAGGTCCTTCGAAGACCATTTGACGGCCGTCTCCAGGAGAACTTTTTACCAGGTGCGCCTGGTTCGCCAGTTGTGCCCCTTTCTAGACCGGGATGCCCTATGCACGGTCACTCATGCTCTCGTGACATCTCGTCTGGATTACTGCAATGCTCTCTACATGGGGCTCCCCTTGAGGAGCACCCGGAGGCTCCAGTTGGTCCAGAATGCGGCTGCGCGGGTGATAGAGGGAGCCCCTTGTGGCTCCCATGTGACATCTCTCCTGCGCAGACTGCACTG
Organism: Ahaetulla prasina; assembly: GCF_028640845.1. Classification (NCBI taxonomy): domain Eukaryota; kingdom Metazoa; phylum Chordata; class Lepidosauria; order Squamata; family Colubridae; genus Ahaetulla; species Ahaetulla prasina. The sequence goes on from NC_080543.1 coordinate 126,125,605, forward strand.
GCTACCTGTGGCCTACCGGGTGCGCTTCAAGGTTTTGGTAACTATCTTCAAAGCGCTCCATGGCATAGGGCTGGGTTACTTACGGGACCGTCTGCTGCCACCGATTGCCTCTCACCAACCCATGCGCTCTCACAGGGAAGGACACCTCAGGGTGCCATCGGCCAGGCAATGCCGACTGGCGACACCCAGGGGAAGGGCCTTTTCTGTGGGGGCTCCCACCCTCTGGAACGAACTTCCCCCAGGACTTCGCCAACTTCCTGACCTTCGAACCTTTCGCCGCGAGCTTAAGACACATCTGTTTATTTGCGCAGGACTGGACTAGAATTTTAAATTTTGAATTTGGTTTTAATTGGGGTTTTATTACTTTTATTGCTATTTTAAATATTCAGCCTTATTTAATAAGTTTTTTAATTGATGTTTTATTCTGTATTTATATGTATGTTTTTTATCTGGCTGAGTCCTTCAGGAGATAGGGCGGTATAAAAATGTGAATAAATAAATAAATAAATAATAAATTTGATTGTATGAAATATACGCTCAACCAGAATCATGCTAAGAATATTTTTGCATTCCTTCTTTCTATTCTGACATAAGTCTCCAATATCTTAAGAGAGTTGAAAACAACAACACAAAATTAAAACAGATAAATAATAATTGGTTGAAATTGGAAAGGTTAGACATGTCTTTCTTTCCTAAAGTAATCCAATTCCTGAAAAGAAGATTGTGGTTTTGCTTTTGTTTAGTTTGACATGTTTCCCTAAAAAAAGGAAATGTGTAGGTAGTGAGGAAATAAGAAAGAGGTCAATGAGATACTATGTGCTGTCATGTATGTTATGGCTCTGCAAATGTTTTTAGATCAGTGGACAAATATGGGATTTTAAGGTCATGCTGTCAGCATACGGCCCAAACGACTGACATAACAAGCATGGGAAGACCCAAAACACTCACACAAAATCAACTTGTGACATTGCTTCTCATATGTCTCTCATGGTTCAGATCCTTTTGATCATCTCAACGTTTTTCTAGGTAAGAGCCATGGAGGTGCAGTGGTTAGAATGCAGAATTGCAGCTTAATTCTCCTGACTGCTAGCAGTTCAGTCCTCACTGACTCAAAGTTGACACAGCCTTCCATCCTTCCGAGGTTGGTAAAGTGAAGACCCAGATTGTTGGGGTCAATAGGCTGACTCTGTAAACTGCTTAGAGAGTGCCATAAACAATCTGGAACTGAACACACTCAAAACTGTAGAAATGGTGGTAGACTTTAGGATAAACCCTTCCATACTTCCACCTCTCACAATACTAGACAACACAGTATCAACAGTAGAAACCTTCAAATTTCTAGGCTCTACCATATTGCAAGATCTAAAATGGACAGCTAACATCAAAAACAACTCAGAAAGCTCAAACTGACCAAGGAGCTGCTGATCCAGTTCTACAGAGGAATTACTGAGTCTGTCATTTGCAGCTCTATAACTGTCTGGTTCGGTTCTGCAACCCAACAAGACAGACACAGACTTCAGAGGATCATTAGAACTGCAGAAAAAATAATTGCTACCAACCTGCCTTCCATTGAGAACCTGTATACTGCACGAATCAAGAAGAGGGCCGTGAAAATATTTACAGATCCCTCACATCCAGGACATAAACTGTTTCAACTCCTACCCTCAAAACGACGCTATAGAGCACTGCACAACAGAACAACTAGACACAAGAACAGTTTTTTCCCGAAGGCCATCACTCTGCTAAACAAATAATTCCCTCAACACTGTCAAACTATTCACTAAATCTGCACTACTATTAATCTTCTCATAGTTCCCATCACCAATCTCTTTCCACTTATGACTCTATGACTGTAACTTTGTTGCTGGTAATCCTTATGATTTATATTGATATCGATTGTTTCCTGATTGCTTATTTGTACCCTATGATTATCATTAAGTGTTGTATCATTAAGTGTTAAATTTGTACCCTATGACCATCATTAAATGTTGTACCTTGATGAAGGTACAACATGAACTTGATGAAATGTTGTACCTTGATGAAGGTATTTTTTCCTTTATGTACACTGAGAGCATATGCACCAAGACAAATTCCTTGTGTGTCCAATTACACTTGGCCAATAAAAAAAATCTATTCTATTCTATTCTATTCTATTCTATTCTATTCTATTCTATTCTATTCTATTCTATTCTATTCTAATGCACTATGAAGCAGTATATAATTCTAAGTGCTATTGCTATTACTAAGTGAGCTGACTTCTGAATACCCCTGGATCTGCATCTAGAACTATATTATTTTTCAGAAATGTCAGAGTCTGTAACTATCCAGCCAGCACACAAGTAAATAATTCAGCCAGATTCATTTATAGAAGAAACTTCTTTATACACAATAATATAAAACATGATGCATATATACAATACCCATGCAGCTCTTGGAACGTGGTAGCAAGTACAAGGACAAGAAGTAGAAGCAGAAGCAGAAGGAAGGATTAGAACAAGAAGCAGAAGGAGAAGACAAACATATACACAGAACAATTAAGCTAAACCCCACCCAGGCTCCAAGCTGTCTGACATGGCTCTCAGTCACCAAACAGTTCCCATTGTCTGACTTGTTGTAATGGCTATACCAATTTATAAATTCTTATATACTGACAAGAAATGGTTCCAAATTGGTGGTTTGGAGAATACGGAAGCACAAATGAAACTTCTGCTGAGGTTGCCATCAGGGTCAGGAAGGCGCCGAAGGAGGTAGCTATGATAGGGGGAGCAGGAGGCTTTCCAGAAGGTGCGGTTGATGCCTAAAAACACAATGCTGCCCCTCTGCTTTTCAATCCCCAAATTCCAGAGTAAATTTGGGGCAGCTTTTAAGCATCCCTGACAAAATCTGCAACAAGAGGTAAGTAACCCATGCCCACTGGGGGAGGGGAAGGTTTCGCCCAATGAACCTTAGCTGGAGAGACATGTTGTAACCTCAGCTGCTGCCCCCTTCCTTGGCAGGGCGCGGCTGGAGTGAGGGTGCTGGGTGAGCCCCACTTTGCAGGATGAAAAGCGGACATAATTGCAGGTGGACGTAATTGCGAGCCCCAGCTATTAGTGAGGGGCAAAGCCTGCATCTGGTCCCTGGGGCTGAGGAAAAGGAACCAGAGTGGCTGAGCTGCCTTCTGGCCTGCTGGATTCAACTATTTCCTTTGGTTGTGGCAGGGGTGGGCCAGGGCTGGCCCCTCACCATCTCCAGGGTGGCCTCGCATGCCAGATCTAAACACCTCATAGGCCTGATCTGGCCATGAATTTAATACAACTGGTCTAGGACAATATGTCTGTGAGCAGACCGATGCCTAAAAGTGCTAGGAAGGGACACCCCCCCCCACCTGGTATATGAAATTCATTCTTCTAAGGCAGTGATGGCTAACCTTTTCTGCACCAAATGCCAAACCATGTGCCCGAACCCCCAAAATGCAATGCACGCATGGTCCCCATTCATCAGTGCAATGGCCCCCTGCAGACGTCCCTCCCCCACTTGCACCCCACCCCCACACATGCTGCACTCCCTCCACACATTCCCCACCCCCGCACATGTGTGGAGAGACCAGACCAGCTGGCCAGTGGGAGGTGCGCGCGCATGCACAGCAGAGCTGAACTGGGGCGACGGTTCACGTGCCACGAGAGAGGGTGCTGCATGCCACCTCTGGCACACATGCCATAGGCTCACCACCATGGTTCTAAGCAATGAGATAGTTGAGACTGTCTGTCGTGTCCCACTCCCACTCCGACGTACAAGTCAAGGAAGTCCGTAACAGACGTGGCAACGAAGCCTCTGCAGCTTGCCAAATTCCTTTGAGGTTTCTCAGGGCAGGCAGGAGTCCAAGTTGTGACTTCAGCGATAGAGTCCGATATCAGCAAACTAGATAAGACTTTGCTTGACTCAAGGTTGGGATGCCAAAAGCAGGTCCTTTATATAGGCTGTGGGGTGTGGCTCCATGACTCAGCATTTATCCAGGCCTGCCCCACCCTTCTTTCTGCTGGCGTCGCCTCTCAGATCTCCGGAAGCGAGGGTTCACCTACTCTGAATTGTTTTCAGCTGGATCTGCTGTCCGTAATTCTACCACCTGGCTGGCTTCCTGCTCTGAATGCTGAGCCAAAGGAACACATGCTGTATGAGTGAAGTTTATGGGGCTTGTCCTTTCACTCCTTGAATCCTCTCCGGGCATGAAGCCAGGGTCGGGGGCTGGAGGCATGACAGGCCGTTCATCTTCATTATCAGATTCGGAGTCTGATAAAAGGCCCAGTTGGAGACGGGAGGGGCCCGGCTGAGGAGAGGAGGGAGGATGAGTCACAACACTCTTCATGCATAGCAGTAGGAAAAAATCTCTATGCTTCATTTTACTTCTGATGAACATTACTTTTTCCTGAACCCTATTTCCACAACTAATTCTGCACAAAACCAGAGAGGCGTCCTCCTTGCTGCTAAGCCGTACATGTATTTTAAACTGAAGACAAGATTCAGAATAATGGCTGGCATTGTGCTCATTGAAAAAAAAAGCTGCGTGGTGAACAGGATATTAATTACTTCATTTTGAATGCGCTCCCAATATTTCAAAGCTGAAATTATGCATCTGTTTCTTAATGTTGCAGACTCTGACAGAAGAGGCACTTCCAGGGGCTGACTGTCATCTTATGTCTTTTTTATTAAATGTTCATTACGTTAGTCGGGGAGTTCATTCTTGTCTGGCAGATTCCATAATAAACTGCTATTGAAGCTGTATCCGTTTCAGTTTTTGTTAACAGAGACTAATTGTCGCAACCCTTTACAGCTCATGATTTTTTCGATGGAATGAAGCATGGTCTCATACCAATGTACAATTAATTCCTCATTTCAGTGTGCAGTCCTCATCCAAGCCATATTATATGTCTGAAATAAGAAACTATTCTTCTATTTACAAGGCCTTCAGCACTGCCTCTGTTCATGGAACCTACTTCTAATTCTCCTTATACGTTAGCTTGCAGCCTCATTTGTTCAATTTTGGAAACCATGCCAAGGTAGGCTAACTAATACCACTGAACTTGCTTGTTTTTTTGCAGATGTTTCATTACCGTAACTAGGTAACAGCATCAGTGTTGGTAAGGAATGCAAATATTCCCGTTCATTGGTAACTAAAAGCAGATTTCATCCAGTGCTTTTATTCATTGCAAAGGACTTCTGGTGGCACAGTGGTTAGAATGCAGTACTGCAGGCTAACTCTGCCCACAGTCTGGCGTTCAGTCATGACATGCTTGAGTTTGACCAAAGCTTCGAAGACTTCCATCTTTTGAAGGTCGGTAAAATGAGGACCCAGCTTGTTGGAGGCAATATGCTGATGCTGTAAACAGAGGGTGCTGTAAAGCATTATGTAGAGGTATATAAGTTTAAGTGCAATTGCTATTTAGTGATGCACTGAGAGTGATAAATGGCTGAATATGTCCCAAGTCTCAAGACAACTTTTCTGACACCCTTATGGCAACTTAAGCATCATCTTCTTTTTTTCCTTAGAAACTTGAAAGTCTTGAGTTGTTACAGTTGTGCATGATTACATCAATCTTTTTTTTTTATTTGCATTTATATCCTGCCCTTCTCCGAAGACTCAGGGCGGCTTACACTATGTCAAGCAATAGTCTTCATCCATTTGTACATTATATACAGAGTCAATTTATTGCCCCCAACAATCTGGGTCCTCATTTTACCTACCTTATAAAGGATGGAAAGCTGAGTCAACCTTGGGCCTGGTGGGACTAGAACCTGCAGTAATTGCAAGCAGCTGCTATTAATAACAGACTGTCTTAGCAGTCTGAGCCACTCAAGGACCCTTGAGGAATCTTGGTTTCCTGTGATGAAAAGAGATTGTTTACTTGCTTCTCTGTGAAGTACCAGGTGATCTAGAACCAAGAAATACATGATCTGTAGATAATCTGACCCTGAACTCTGTTAGCTGTGACATTCATGTCTCTACCATATTTCCAACGTTTCTCTTCTATTTATTATGTCAGCAGTTGTGCCTTTCTGCTACCTTTCCTGAATTATTTCTTCTCCATCTCACTTCTTTTGTTGCTCTTTCTTCAATTCTAGAAGCTTGGGAAGCGTTGTGTTAACATATTGTGTGTCTGGGTGTATCTGTGTGTGTCGGAAGTGACTGGTGGGGAGAGAGAAAAAGAGAAATCTTGCTCCATTGCTAGAAATTTTCACAATGTAAGGCCCGAAAAACAACTTGTCAGAGAGAATTCACCTGAGGATGAAAATAGATTGAAATATGGACATTTCCTCAGGAGGCAGTGGACAGATTGGTCAGTAGCTATCAGAAGAAGAAGAAAAGATCTGAAAACACAAGCAGATAGAGGTGTGGGAAGAAAACATTCAACAGCAGAAGGGAAGTACACAAAGGTCATTGGCAATCTGCGAGATGGATGAGGTGGAAAAGAGACTTATCAAAGATCTGGGCAGGCATCACCGTGATAGAAAAAGAATAAGTCAGCATTACAGGGCAGAGGAATAAGCAAAGGAGAAAAAATATATATACTGAGAGTGATAAATGGCTGAATATGTCCCACTGCCCATCACAAGTACACATTGTAATAGATTATCTATAAAGGAAGAAAGTCCTTGATAGTGAACATGTATTTATATATCATTAGTATCCAAGTTCACTGGTGTATACTTGATTTTTTTTTTTGTCCTATTACTTATCTATCTTATCTTACTTATCTAGGGGACACGGTGGCTCAGGGGCTAGGACGTTGAGCTTGTCGATCAAAAGGTCGGCAGCTCAGCGGTTTGAATCCCTAGTGCTGCCGTGTAACGGGGTGAGCTCCCGTTACTTGTCCCAGCTTCTGCCAAACCTAGCAGTTTCGAAAGCACATAAAAAATGCAAGTAGAAAAAATAGGGACCACCTTTGGTGGGAAGGTAACAGCGTTCCGTGCGCCTTTGGCGTTGAGTCATGCTGGCCACATGACCATGGAGATGTTTTCGGACAGCGCTGGCTCTTCGGCTTTGAAACGGAGATAAGCACCACCTCCTAGAGTCGGCAACGACTAGCACGTATGTGAGAGGGGAACCTTTATCTTTATTACTTATCTCCAATCTCATGGAGGGGATGTAATTATTAACTCAGCATTGGCATGATTAACAAATTAACAAGAGTTGGAAGGGACCTTGTACTGTAGGTCATCTAGTCCAACCCATCCCTCCTCCCCCCCCGCCCAAGCAGGAGACCCTACACCATTTCTGACAGTCCATTCTCTTCTTAAAAGCCTCCAGTGATGAAGCTCCCACAACTTCCAAAGGCAAGCTGTTCCATTGGTTGATTATTCTCACTGTCAGAAAATTACTTCTTATTTCTAGGTTGAATCTCTCTTTGTTTCCATCCATTATTCATTGTCTGGCCTTCAGGTGCCTTGGAAAATAGCTTGACCTCTTCCTCTCTGTGGCAGCCCCTCAAATATTGGAACACTGCTATCATGTCTCCCCTGGTCCCCCTCTTCACTAGACTAGCTGTGTCCAGTTCCTGCAACCATTCATTGTATGTTTTAGTCTCCAGTCCCCTAATCATCTTGGTTACTCTTCCCTGCACTCTTTCTAGAGTCTCAAAACCTTTTTCATGAATTTTTTTTTCTGATGCAGCTGGAGCCTCCTGCTTTATTAAGACCTATCTGTGACATCAGACCTACTGCCATGTTCTCTTATCCTGTTCATGGTCTTGTTTTCTAAAAATGCTGATGGCACACCCAACCACCGTACAATACAAAAATGTTCAGTGAGGTCTTCCAATTTCCCATGATTCAGTCTGAGGATTGAAGGCAAAATATCATCACTGCCACCACTCAGTCAATCATCAAATGGTAGTTTCTTGAAACAGGTCTGACTGTCCTCAACTTGATATGTGTCCACAACCACTTTATTTTGGTTACCTTCTGGGAGGAGGCTTCGTATCCAAAGCAGAACAACTAGATTTTGTAATAGATTTGCACCTTGCTAACTCTCAAGACTCTTTTTTCTGCTATGGACTGAAAATGGACTGTGATTAGATAGATAGAAAATAGAGATAGAGAGAGAGAGAGAGAGAGAGAGAGAGAGAGAGAGAGAGAAAGAGAGAGAGAGAGAGAGAGACCATTTAAGCTCCCTCCTATTGCTTCAGTGACTCCATCCAGCCACCTCGTTCTCTATTATCCCCTTCGTGTTTTTTTTTGTTTTTTTTTTGTTTTTTTTATTACTTTTTTTACAACAAACAAACAAACAAAAAATACATTATTACACCCTTGTGCTATACATAAAAGGAAGATTTGGGTCTTCGGATATATCCTCATGATTGCCAAAATCCACGTTCTCGAGGTACAGGTACTGAAGCGTCCAATGTTCCAAGCGCAAAGTCCACAAATGGTTTCCAAGTCTTCCAGAAGATATCTTCTTTATACACACCACTTCTAATTTTAATATCACATGTCATTTTATCATTTCAAGCTAATTTCCACATTTCAGAATTCCACTCTTCTATTCTAAAAATCACATCTAGTTTCCAATATCTAGCTATTATAATTCTACCTATTATAATCATAATTCTAATCAATTCTTTTTCATATTTTGTTAATTCTATTTCCTTAATTACCAACAATAATATAGTTTCCACTCTCAATGTTATTACTTTCCCCATCATTTCAAATATCATTTTCTCCAATTGTTGCCAAAACTTTTTAACCTTATCACAATTATACCACATATGTTCATAAGTCCCCAATTCCATCTCACATCTCCAACATTTTTACTAATTTTTTATCCATTTGTGACAATCTTACTGGAGTCAAATACCATTTCCAAACAACTTTATAATTGTGCTCTTTAATCCTTATAGATAAAGTTCTCATAATTCTACTCTTCCAATTCACATTCCAATCTGATTCTGGTATTTCAATATTAAGATCTTTTTCCCAATTTGTCCTCATCACTCTTTGTAATTTTTCATCAGAATTTATAATCTTATAAACCCTACTAACGAGTCCCTTTAGCCCAATTTCATCTTTCATAATCCGAGATACTAAATATTCAAATTCAGTTTCACATCTATTTATCGAATAATTTTCCTTTAGTTTTTTTGTCCATTTTTCTATCTGTATTTTTTCAAACCAACTTAACCCTAATTTTTCAATAATTTCTTTATTCCTCCTTTCATTTCCCATAACTTTTATCCAATCTCTAATAATTTCTATATTTTCCTCTTTAATCACTTCATTACGTTTTATATTATTTTTAATTGGCCAAATTCCAGTTGTCTCCCCCAAAAAGATTATATCCGGAATTAAAATTTTAACAAATTTGTTCCACATTTTACTTAATCCCTTTAACCAATAACTTCTACTTACACATTTTAAATTTGCTTTATCTAAAAACCACCTTGATCCAAATTTCTATATCCCTTAACTCTAAATCTCTCCAATAGTTATCTTCACCTTTAAGTATTTTTACCACTATCCGGATACCATACGCACAGTAATAATTAAATAATTTGGGGATTCCTAATCCACCTTCCTTTTGATTTTGATACCACATTTTCTTCACTAATCTAGGTCTTTTGCCACCGTTGCAAAATTTATCCAGTTTTTTCTGATATCCTTCAATATCTTTCTCTGTCAAATTTAGTGGTAGCATCTCGAATAAAAAGTTGAACTTGGGCAGCAACATCATCTTACACATTGCAATTCTACCAAACCAAGACAACTTTAAAATTTTATATTTATCTATCTTCTTCTCAATTTCGTTAATCACCACATCATAATTAAGTTTTTTCAATTCTTTAACCTTAAGTGAAAGCACTATACCCAAATATTTCAATGTGTTTTAATCCTTATCCCAAATTGCTCTTGCATATTCTCAGACTCATTACCATTACTATCCATCAATAATTCTGACTTTGACCAATTTACTTTCAATCCTGTCATTTCCTCAAATTCTATCAAATGCTTATATATCTTTTCAAATCTTTCTCTACATTTTCAAAATAATTAAAGTATCATCCATACAAATTTATCTTATACCCTTATATCCTTCTAATTCTTCATCTTTTCTATCATTTTGTCAATATTTCCATAGCCAATAAAAATAATGTTGGGGACAGGGACATCCTTGTCTCGTACCAGCTTCTAATTTTATCTCTTCAGTTAATATTCCATTCACCTTCACTCTTGCACTGCTCTTTTGGTACAATTTTGAAATAACATGTATAAACTTATTAGCAAAGCGTAAAGCCTCCACAATTACTTTAATTGTTTCCCATTGTACAGAATCAAAAGCTTTAAAATATCCAATGATACTATACCAATTTTATCACCATTATATTCAGCTACATCTATAATATTTAATACTCTTCTAACAATATCACTCATGTATCTACCCTTCACAAAACCTACTTGATTATAACTTATATATCTATCTATAAATCTATTTAATCTATTACTTATAATAGCAGTAAATATCTTTGCATCCTGATTAATTAAAGAAATGGGCCGATAGGACTCAATCCTTTCTAAATCTTTATCTGGTTTAGGAATTAGGGATATCACCGTTCTATTCCATGACGAAGTTACTTCCCACCATGTAATATTCCATTAAATAATTTTGCAATCTTGGTATTATTAATTCTTTAAATTCTTTATAAAACTCAACAGGTAATCCATCCTCACCTGGAGCTTTCCCTAATTTTAATTTTTGTATTATTCCATTAATCTCATCTTGTGTTATATCTTCTTCCATCAATTCCTTATATGTTTGATCAATTTTCACCACATACTTTTCTAAATAGCTTTGCAATTTTCCCGATTAATTGGTTTCTGTGAATATAGATTCTGAAAAAAGTTTCTAACCACTTCACATTTCTCTAATTTTTTATAACATCTTATACCTCTATCATCTATCAAAACTCCAATTTCTCTCTTCTCTCTTTTATCTTTCGCCATCTTTGCCAATAATTTAGAATTTCTATTACTAAATTCAAAAATTCCTATTTAAAAATCTCAAATTTCTTTTACTAACTCTGTATCTTCTTCTATCATTTTATTTCTTAACATATTAAGCTCCTGAAGAATTTTTTTTCTTTAGTAAGCAAAATTGATTTTCCAATTCTTTAATCTGATTTTATCTCTTTCCATTTTAATTTTATAATTTTTATATTTCCTACTTGATAATTTAATACTCTCCTCTAAACACCGCTTTCATCGCATCCCAAACAATTTCAAATTTAACCTCCCGTTATCATTTAATCTCCAACTTTCCTCCAGTTTTTAAGTATCCATTTTTATCCTTTTCATTTTATACAATTTCTCGTCATATCTCCAATAGCTTCTTTTTCTCAAAATTAAAATCTAAGTCCACCATAACTTCTGCATGATCAGAATCTTTAAAATTCCACATCTACCTTATCCACATTATTCAACAAATCTTTAGAAAGAAAAATATAATCAATTCTAGAATATGTATTATATATCTTAGAAAAAAAGTGTATACTCTCTCAATTCCTTTAACCTCTCTCCACATCAACCACGCCATTTCAAGCATCCACATATTTAAAATCCCCATTTTATTTGCTCCTCCACAGCGGGTGGGATTAGTACTATCTATTTTATCTCTGATTAATTAAAATCCCCAGCCACAATTACTTTCCTACACTTTCATTCTCCAAAATTTTGTTATTTTTCAAGAAATTCTCTTTGTTTTCATTCGGTAAATATAAATTAACAAGTGTCACTTTTTCCTCATTAAGATTTCCAACAATTATTACATATCTTCCATCTTCATCCAAAATTACCTTATGTTTTCAAAGTACACCCTATCTGATATCAGTGTTGCAACTCCTCTAGCTTTTGAAGTTCCAAATGCTTTTTCATATATTTGCATACCTTTTATATACATTCTATTTGAATCTTCAGATTTCTGATGGGTTTCTTGTAAAAATAAAATGTCTGGCAAATCCCTTTTAATCTTAAACTCCAATCTTCTTCTTTTAATCTGATTCCTGTACCCTTCACATTCCATGACATTATTTTTATAACTCCCATTTAAAATATAAATTTTTAATCCTATCCCGCATCTTCCTTTCTGTGCCCACCACCCGACATTAAACTACCATATTTAACATATAAACAACAATAAGAAAACAGAAAAAAAACAAAAAACAAAACAAACAATAAAGTACAAACAATCTTCTTCCCCCACATCCTCATCGGTTTCGCCTCTATAAAGAGAATGGGGGAGAGGGGACATGCCAATGCCGGGCCACTTCTTTCGGGCTGTCTATTTAAATTCATCACTCAAAAAAAGATAGCGATGACCCGCATTCAGCTTCATATTTTCCAAGACTCTTATCTGCTTCTTCTCTTACTGTATCCTCACGACTCTTCTTCTGTTCAACCAACACAGGTGATATTTCTTTCCTCTTTAACCCTTTGGAGTCTTGCCTCCAATAGCCCTTTTTCTTCTTCTGGGATTGATGTTTCTGCGTATGTTCCACCCATCTGAAGCATTTGATCTTTTATCTCCATTAAATCCTCCATCTCAATCAGTCCAAGCTCCCGTAAATATAATAATGCATCTATATCTGGGGTGATTGTACGCATCCTTCCTTTATAAAAAAATTTCAATTGTTGTGGTGGCCTCCAATTGTATTTAATTCCATTATCCCTCAAAACTTTTGTGATTGGTTTTAAAAAAAATCTCCATGCCCTTTCTTCTCTTGATATATCCGGGAAGACTTGAATAGTCTTCCCTTCGAACTTCAAAGCATCTCCCAACTCTCTCACCTTGGCCATAACTTCCAACTTATCACCAAGATTTGCGAACCTGACAAGCACGTTCCTGTTAGAACCATTTTGCCTTCTATATCCAATTCTAAAAACACTTGCCAGGTCTGCTATTGTGAACGTTTTTTGCCCTCAATCATTCCCAGCATTAGGCTGTTCTCCAGTGAGTCCTTCCTTCTCATTAGGTGGCCAAGTATTTGAGTTTCATATTCAGGATCTGGCCTTCTAAAGAGCAGTCAGGTTTGATCTTCTCTAGGACCGACTACTTTGTTCGTCTCGCAGTCCAATGGACTTGCAGGAGTCTTCTCCAGCACCAGAGTTCAAAGGCCTCAATTCCATATACCTATACCTATACCTATACCTATACATATACATATACATATACATATACATATACATATACATATACATATACATATACATACATACATACATATATATACACATATACATATACAATAGTAGTACTACTCAATAGTACTCAATAGTAGTAACTGTGAGAGAGATCTTGGAGTCCTAGTGGACAACCACTTAGATATGAGCCAGCAGTGTGCAGCAGCTGCCAAAAAAGCCAACACAGTTCTGGACTGCATAAACAGAGGGATAGAATCAAGATCACGTGAAGTGTTAATACCACTTTATAATGCCTTGGTAAGGCCACACTTGGAATATTGCATTCAGTTTTGGTCGCCACGATGTAAAAAGGATGTTGAGACTCTAGAAAGAGTGCAGAGAAGAGCAACGAAGATGATTAGGGGACTGGAGGCGAAAACATATGAAGAACGGTTGCAGGAATTCAGTATGCCTAGTTTAATGAAAGGAAGGACTAGGGGAGACATGATAGCAGTGTTCCAATATCTCAGGGGTTGCCACAAAGTAGAGGCAGTCAAACTATTTTCCAAAGCACCTGAGGGTAGAACAAGAAGCAATGGGTGGAAACTAATCAAGGAGAGAAGCAACTTAGAACTAAAGAGTAATTTCCTGACAGTTAGAACAATTAATCAGTGGAACAACTTGCCTGCAGAAGTTGTAAATGCTCCAACACTGGAAATTTTTAAGAAAATGTTGGATAGCCATTTGTCTGAAATGATGTAGGGTTTCCTGCCTGGGCAGGGGGTTGGACTAGAAGACCTCCAAGGTCCCTTCCAACTCTGATTTTTTTTTTTTGCATTTATATCCCGCCCTTCTCCGAAGACTCAGGGCGGCTTACACTATGTTAGCAATAGTCTTCATCCTATTTGTATATTTATATACAAAGTCAACTTATTGCCCCCAACAATCTGGGTCCTCATTTTACCTACCTTATAAAGGATGGAAGGCTGAGTCAACCTTGGGCCTGGTGGGACTAGAACCTGCAGTAATTGCATGCAGCTGTGTTAATAACAGACTGTCTTACCAGTCTGAGCCACAGAGGCCCTTCTGTGTGTGTGTATATACACACACACACACACATATACATACGTACATACATATACATATACACATATAAATACACACACATATACACATATACATGTGTGTGTACTATTTTTTTTTTGAGTGAGTATCAGAATTTCAAATTTCAAAGGCAGAATTTCTACCTTCTCTCTACTCCCTGCCCCCTCTCCTCTCCTCTCCTCCCATCCTCTGCTCTGCTTTGCTCTCCTCTCCTCTCCCATCCCATCCCATTTCATCTCATCTTATCATCTCATCTTTATTATTCCTAGAAACAGATTTTCAAAATTTTCCCAGCCTCAGTTTTACAGATAACCTAACCTGTGTTATCTAGCCCTTGATGCAGAAATTAACCTTGCATTAAAGAAGCTTTTTTCAAAACACACACACACATTTCACCCTGACAAAGCAGTTTAGAGAATTTACCCATGAAATGAATCCTAATTGGCCAATCACATGGTACAGCCACAACTGGAAGCTCTTCTCTTACATTTAGCTATAGTTTCATTTTCATGATCCCTACCATTTCTAGGAATAATGCAGTCTAGCAATGAAGACTTTTCTAATTGTTCCTAATTTCTTAGAAACATATCGAGGTTGAATATTCTTACCACTAAGTAGGCCAGCACAGAAAGATTAGCTAAAAATCTTAAGCATTTGCTATTCCCCGCTTTACATGCCTGCTCATCATTTCTCACTTTTTATCTACTTGTCTTCTTACAAATTAGAAAGGTCTGGAGACATGGAAGAATTATTTAGAGAATAGGAACCGCAATCAAATCTTTTTCTTTTTTTCACTTGACATCTTTTTCAGTCTTCCAAATCATACAGGGAAATACTTGATGAAAATAGTTTTTTTTTTAATGGAGAATTACATCTGCATTCCTGAAAATGAAACTCAAATACTTTGGCCACTTAATGAGAAGGAAGGACTCACTGGAGAAGAGTCTAATGTTAGAAAAGATTGAGGGCAAAAGAAGAACGGGACGGCAGAGAAGAAGGTGGCCGGATGGAGTCACTGAAGCGGTCAGCGTGAGTTTAAATGGACTCCAGAGGCAAGGAGGGCCTGGAGGAACTTTGTCCATGGGGTCACGATGGGTCAGACACAACTTTGCAACTAACAAAAACGCATCTACATTCCACTCTCCTCTTTCAGGAATTGTCTACATCAGGGGTCTCCAACCTTGGCAACTTTAAGCCTGGAGGACTTCAACTCCCAGAATTCAGCAAAGCTGGCTGGGGAATTCTGGGAGTTGAAGGCCTCCAGGCTTAAAGTTGCCAAGGTTGGAGACCCCTGGTCTACACCATTCTCTATTTTCGGTGAGCAGATGTGAGTGGGTGGAACTATGCACAATGTCATGACAACATTTCCTTGTTCTGGAGCAGAATCTCAAAACTCACCCTGAATTTTATTTTAGGCAAAACTGAAAGACACGCTAAACTATTTGGAGAACATTTGATGAATCAGAGATTTACGCTGCAGAAGGTAAAGCAAAAGAAGGATTTTTATAAGATGTGGGTTTTTTTTAAACAAAGATTTATTTCTATTTCTAAAATAAAAATAAACCGTTGATTATTATTTTTTCAGGTATTATGCTATCAACATTTGGTGTCTATTTTAGGAGCGGTGCAGTGGCCTAGAGGTGGAGCTCTCGCCTCACAATCAGGAGGCTGTGAGTTCGATCCTAGGTAGAGGCAGTTATTTCTCTCTCTGGGCACACTGAGAATATATCTGCTGCACAAAACTCCACATTGGCAACAGGAAGGGCATCTGGCCATTAAAACACTCTACTAGATCTATTCAGTTGCCCAGACTCCATCCTGCAGGGGATTATGAGGTCATTAAAAGATTATGATTTGGTGTATATTTTAGGTAGAGTCTAAGAAATTCTAGGGGTCACTTAGGACACATGTGATTCTCAGGCTCCAAGTTAGCATCATGATCTAGAACTATAAAAATAGGGATTTGATGGGATGCAGAAATTTCCAAAGAAATGTCCTAATTTTGCTAGGAGCATGGTAGCTCAAGTGGTTGGAACACTGAGCAGGATGTTAGCAAGCCCACGTTCAAGACCCAAAAGCTACAATGGGATGGGGTTGAGCTCTTGTCCTTCATGCCAGCTCCCAAAATATGAAAAAAAAAAATATTTGGGATATGAAAAAAGCCCCCAGGGCAACAGTGATGTCACCGGCTAATCCTTTCAACCTGGAGGAGTGTCGGTGCTTCTGACATGAGTGCAAGAATTCTGGATCCTATGTTTGGAGTGTAGTAGGATGTTTTGGTTCAAAGACCAAAGTAAATTAAATGCACAGGAATGTTGCTCTGTGGATGAATACAAGTTATACTTCATGTAAGCCATGTTACATGATTTGGGTTTTTTTGATGCACTCTCTGTCTCTCTCTCTCTCTCTCTCTCTCTCTCTGTGTTTGTGTGTGTGTGTATTTGGGAATGAATGAATGAACGAAGACCAACTATTATGACTTCAACCCTACCTATAGGAAAATCTGAGTATCTTTCTTTAATATAGCCATTTCCTGGAAAGAACATTTAATGTAGAGGTGAGATTCACATAATTTACCTACCGGTTCGCCAAGCACCAAAAATATGAGTGTGTGCACCTCTGGGCATACACCCGGACTTCTGAACATGCATCACTTTGCACATGTGCCCAGCCTCAAAAATGTGCCTAAATAGGATAGCATAGAGCTAGGGCATGTGGGCGGGAGGGCAGGTCCACCCACAATTTCCTCTACCGGTTTTCCCAAACTGGCTGAATACCATATTTAAATGCATATTTAAATGTGCATTTAAATAAATCAGTGAGATCTTTTCTGCCTTCCCATCTAAGAGAAAGAAACAGACAGATGGAGAAACAGGTGGCTTATGGAAGATTCAACGTTTGCAAGACACTGTTTCTTTTTCTTCCCTCAGGTTTATTTCAAGAAGGCAAAACTGCTGCATAAAGGCGTCCTTAGTTCTGCCTTCTCCATTTTTCATTCCAGTAAATAATCAGCTTCCTTCACACTAGATCTACTCAGGGCTAAGAATGTTTTTAGCGAGGTGGACTCTCTCTATAATTGCCACCTAAATTACTATTTCAGTAGCTGTTCTTCCTGTTGATGTTGATTTCTTTGTTCTTTCATGTTGTCACTTCATCTATCAACTCATCTGATTATTTTGAGCATCTAACATCATACAGGACACCGAATGGAAGGTCAATTGCTGATAAACACAGAGCTTCATCTTCATTTCCTGTTCAATATTCCTGTTTGTAGACACGTGTACTTTGGCTATTAAGATCAAACTTGGCGAGGGAGGGCAGAAGGTAGCCTGCTAGCTCTACTCCCCTCCCCTCCCCTACCTTCCCATAATCTGATGAATTTTCAAAACAGGAAATGATAAATGGCTATCAACCCAGGAGAGCATTTTGAACTGTCCCTCTGTATACAGGAAGCTAGGCTAGATCACATGAACTCATTTCTCTCAAGATTCTGTAACAACTATAAAAAATGATTTTGTTTTGGATTTGCTAGGCCCTAGAAATGAAACTGCCAATGTATCAAGGACAACACATCAATCTAATTTGCGCCCGGGCTCCCGATTGTATCCTTGCCCTCTCAAAATTGCTGAACATCATGAGACATGAAAAGAACCACGTGTCAGTATTTAAATCCTCTTTTCCTAAAAAGTGACCATTTAATCCTTTCCAGAGCCGAATCCAGATAATTATAGCATTACCACCGGGATCAGACATATAATTAAAGAGCCCTAGTGTGGAATTCTAAATTCTATGCTGGCAATTAAGACCAGTGGCAGAACGTAGCATTTAATTCTGGGTCTAAACTCATAAAATTGTGAGCTTCTATAATTGAAAGAATGAAGGAACAATGAATGAATATATATATATGTTTTCTGAGGTTTTCACGGGTGTTTGTATGTAGGTCTTTGGTTATTCGGGTTTTCTCCTGCGTAAAATTGGAAGCTTCGTGCTACACAGGATGTCACCACACAGGATGTCACCACCACACATCCACCCAGAAAGCAGACTCAAACCCACACCGATGATGTAGCACAACCAAGGACCAGAAGCCAGACCGCAGCTACAACATTAGCCATTTCAAACCCCTAAAATCCATACATGCAGCAGACTGACACCCACCATGAAGATGTAGCACGGCCACGACCACGAAGCCAAACAACAGCAATGCAGCTCACCAGCTCAAATCCCCCTGCAACTCAGATTAATCTTGGTTAACAACCAAGCCCCCAACCAAACAGGACACACCCCCAGCCAATCAGAGCACAAAAAAACCCATCCAATCAGAACACAGCCAAGCTCCCACCCAATCAGTTCAAACCCCCACTAGCAGTTAAAAGGAAGAAACAGCTGCGATCACACATTGTTCCTAGAAGCACGAAGCTGAAGCCTGAAAATGCCGAATGAGACTTTGTCGAAATGTTGCCAAGACACTTCCAATTTTACACGGGAGAAAACCCGAATAACCAAAAACCTACAAATATTTTAGAAGGTAAGTTGTCTTCTTTTTGTTTTCCTGGATCATGGTTGAAGGATAATCTTCCCCAAAGACTTATCTCATTCATGTGGTGCTCCATTCTCAATAAATAATATTTGTAGGCCATCTGTCATCTATATGAAATCCTTTATGTGTGATATCCTAAAGAAGCACATCCTTAATGTGACTCCTTAAAGCAACCACATCTGTTTCCAGATTTTCTTGGAATCTTGGGGTTAAAAAAAAAAGAAAAGTTGCTTTTAAAGGGAGATGGACTCAAGCTCCCATGAATTCCAAAATACCTTTTACAACTTTTTCCAAAGCATGAACAGCAAGGGGAGTGTCTGTCTGTCTGTCTGTCTGTCTCTCTCTCTGTCAAAATCTGCAATACAGGGGTTGCAATATTGCAGTTGAAGCCCTGCCTATTACTAGAGGTGGTATTCAACCAGTTTGTACCGGTTTGGTAGAACTGGTAGCGGTGACTGCTGGTGAATCTGTCTACCTACCCACCTGCCCCAGCATAATGTCGTCCTATTTAGCCACATTTTTCAGGTCAGGGGTATGTGCCAAAGGCACACATGAGCAAAGAGCATGCATGGAAGGCCGTGCGCATGCGCAGAAGATCGGGAGCATGCACGGAAGGTGTGCATGCGTGGGGCAAACCAGTGGTAAGAATATGTAAAACCCACCGCTGCCAATTACTATGTACAAAAGAGGTGGGACTTCAGCCAGAATAATAAACCTGCCAACACGTAGATGTTGAGTTAGTTGTATTGGTTTCATGAATGCCTTGTTGTTATTATTATTTTTTGCTGGAGGGATAAGGAGAGAGAAGATAATCAGAATAACAGAACAGCAGAGTTGGAAGGTTCCTTGGAGGTCTTCTATCTATCTTCCCGCTCAAGTAGGAGACCCTACACCATTTCAGACAAATCATTGTTGTTGTTTTTTGGGGTTTTTTTTTGTTTTTTGTTTTTTTTTACATTTATATCCCGCCCTTCTCCAAAGACTCAGGGCGGCTTACATTGTGTAAGGCAATAGTCTCATTCTATTTGTATATTTATATACAAAGTCAACTTATTGCCCCCCCCAACAATCTGGGTCCTCATTTTACCTACCTTATAAAGGATGGAAGGCTGAGTCAACCTTGGACCTGGTAGGACTTGAACCTGCAGTAATTGCAGGCAGCTGTGTTTAATAACAGGCTTCTTACAGCCTGAGCCACACCGCGGCCCAATCTCTTCTTACAATCTCTTCTTACAAAACTCCAGTGTTAGAGCACCCACAAATTCTGAAGGCAAGTCTCCAGAATTATGGCAGGTTAGGTTCTACTGTCATCGAGTTTCCAAGATTCTGTTATTATAAAGATGTAGAGATTTTTTTTCAAAAACAATATTGATTGAGATATACATTGTTTGTCCCTTTACTTATTTTACAAAAAACTCAAGGTGACAAACATACAAACAAATACACTTTCATCCTCCTATTTTCCCACAAAAACCTGTGAGGTGGGTTGGGCTGAGAGAGAAGGACTGCCTCAAATCCCCAGCAGGCTTTCCTGGCTAAGGAACTCACAGTCTCTCTCTTTCAAGCCGGGTGTCTTAGCCCCTAAACCAGGGGTGAAATGCTCCCGGTTCAGACCGGATCGCCCAATCCGGTAGCAATGGCAGACAACCGGTAGCAAAAATCCCTGTGCCCCATGCCCAGCTGAGCTGCGCGATCATCAGAGGTTTTTTTTTCCTTTTTACTTTTAAAAGCATTTTTTCTTCTGCCGAAAATAATGCTTTTAAAAGTTTTTTAAAAAAGTCTTTGATGATTGCGCGGCTCAGCTGGGATCGTCAGAACCCTTTAGAAACATTTTTTCACCCCTGCCCTAAACCAAACTGGATCTCTTTAAAAGAAGAGGGAAAGAGAAGCTCAAAACACTTTTTTAAAGTCCAGAGCAAGAAGATAACACTTGGAAGAGGCTCAAGCAGAAATCTTTCCAATCAACTGGGATATAAGGAGTAAGGGGAGATATAGCACAACCAGATTTGCAAGGTTCTGTTACCTTAGCTTATGTCAATAGCTTTCCTGTGGAGTTAATGTCCAGATATTATCTACCTAGGTTCATGATGGCAAACCTGTCAGAATATTCATGAACTGGAATAGGGCTTAGTAACAAGGTCAGCTGATGTATAGGCATAGCCAATGGGAGCTGATGGGTGACTGAAACAGTTTTGGAGCATGGCTTAGCTCTGTGCTCAGCTCTGAAACTGAAACTAGTCGGGTCTGCTGAATTGAAACTGAAACGGTTCTCTCCTCGGCCTGTGTTTGCCTGTACTCTCTACCACATTGGAAGAATCAGCCATTGGTATTGTATATTTATTTTCATGTGTTCTATTATATACAAAGAGAAGTTCATGAGTCCTGCTGAATCAGTTATCTGTGTGTGCTTTCTGGATGTGATTGACAAAACCTATGGCACGCGTGTCAAAGGCACGCGTGTCAGAGGTGGCACAAAGCACCCTCTCTGTCGCCCCAGTTCTGCTCCACAGTGCATGTGTGCATGCCTTCTGCCAGCCAACTGGTCTGTGGGTCTCGTCTCTGCCATGCAAGCAGGCAGAGGTGGGGCATATGTGTGGGGGGGGGCTGCACGCATGCATGGGGGCAGGGTACATGCAGGGGACCGCATGTGCATGCACGAGGTATTTGTGCAGGGGCCGCACACACATTGCATTTTGGGAGTGTGAATACTCATGCTTTGGGCACCTGGTCCAGAAAAGATTAGCCATCACTGCCCTAGGTGGTGCCGATAAAAGAAGATTTTGCATGGTTCTTGTGGTGTCTGCTTCTGGAACTGGATTTTTTTGAAAGGCTGACAACCAGCTGATAGTGATGGAAAGAAGGACAGGGAGCTTTAGAAGAGGCTAAAATCAGAAAACATGAGAACAGGTTCTCAGCCCAATTTAAAGCAAGAAAGAGCTGGAACAGGGATCTGGAGAAAATGCCTTCATTTGCAAGGCAGTTCAAATGATCTTCTTGGAGACAGACAATCCAGCTATTGTTAAATACATCATCTGTTTGATCAGCTCTCCTAACAACTTAAGCATATACATAATAAATTTATAGATGTACATTTTCTCGGCTCACGGAATCTGTGTTCGCCTTTCAGGACCAATTTTTCATTTCAGATTAGGCCAGCATTAGTGAACAATTTAAAAAAAAATAGATTCCACAAAGTCTGAATTTCTGATGTTCAACATCAGGTTACAGAATAGAACAATAAAAACAGAGAGGCAGAAAAGGATTTAAAGAATACAGATCAGACTAACCAAACAATGCATTCTTAACTCTCCTAAGCATATCAAAAGCTATTTATACTAAACTAATGTTAGGCTAAAGTGTATCTTGCCTTCCATTATTTTGCAGATGGGAGTAGAGGTAATGCTTTCAACCCTCCATCTGATTTTGATGCAATTCACAATTTATCTTTAAAATCAATCCCAATAAAAAATGTCTTAGTATAATAATATCCATTGTAGTTGGAGAATGCATTAAATTGGGAGAAGCTAGTGGGTAGTTTTCCAATTATTATGAAAGTTCTTAAGTGAGAGGTATTTGTTTTTTTTTTTAATATTCTTGTTGGATTACTCACTTTAAAAGAGGATAAATCCAAAGTTTAATTTCCCCCTGTCTTCAATCTGTTTTAGATTTTAAAGTCTCCTAGGTGCCTCTGTGTTATCATGCTCTTTGCTGCTGAAATATTGAAGTCCATTAATGGAGATGGAAGAGAGACAGAGAGAGAATTATAGAGGTATTTCATAATGTAAATATGAGATTGCTGTACTTTTATAATTAAAAGAGCCGTCCAAATATTTAATACCCTAAAGGTAACTCTCAGAAGGAAAAGAAATCCAGAGTGAATCTCTATATTCAGAATGAAAGCACTGGAGGTAATTATGTAGCTAGTCTCTGAAGCTAAGAATACTTAACACATTGGATGCTTGAATTAGTACAAGATAAAAGACTTTGGATGCCTTCCAAAGACAGGAGCACAAAGGAATTGTATGGAAAATTTAACTCTGATGACCTAAATAAGCTAGCAAACAAGCTTGTGTTGCCAAATAAGAGAGAGAAACTCAACAAGGGTTGAAGCATCCCAACAACAAAGAATTTCATGCAAAGGATAAATTGCGGCGTTATGAGTCAAGTTCATGTAAAAGTTGGGGACTTCAAACATTCCAGATAAAGAGTATCATTACCTTGGCTCCTCATCAGAAAGATGCAATTATATACCAGAAGTGAAGCGAACGGGATCTGGTTTGCTTTAACAGATTTAAATTGTTTCCAAGAATTGATTTGAACTCTGGCCATTTATCTGAGCCAAATTGGATGCTCACTGTTAAATTACATGTGCATGTTTGATGACATCATCGAGATTTGGTCTAACTTGGCTGAGATTGTGGAGTCCAATCCACCCAAACCAAACTGAATGAAACCAGTTTTCCAAATCAGACCAAATCTATTTGTTGTCAGGCCTGGAAGGCATCTTTTGCCTTGGGCCTTCAGGCCTGCCACATTTAGTACTGTGGGAAACTGGGAGGGGGGATTGTATGGAGCAGGGATGATATATAGTCATAATAACAATCCTTTCTCAGAGTGTCGATGTCGTGTCCCACTCCCACTCCGACGAACGAGTCAAGGAAGTCCGTAACAAACTTGGCAACGAAGCCTCTGCAGCTTGCCAAGTTCCTTCGAGGTTTATCAGGGCAGGCAGGAGTCCAAGTTGTGACTTCAGTGATAGGGTCCGATATCAGCAAACTAGATAAGACTTTGCTTGACTCAAGGTTGGAATGCCAAAAGCAGGTCCTTTATATAGGCTGTGGGGTGTGGCTCCATGACTCAGCATTTATCCAGGCCTGCCCCACCCTTCCTTCTGCTGGCGTTGCCTCTCAGATCTCTGGAAGTGAGGGTCCTCCCACCCTGAGTTTTCTTCAGCTGGATCTGCTGTCAGCGTCTGGGAAAGGGAGGGGTCAGAGGGAGTAGGCCCCGGTAATTCTACCACCTGGCTGGCTTCCTGCTCGAAAGGCTGAGCCAAAGGAACTCACGCTGTATGAGTGAGGTTTATCAGCCTTTTCCTTTCACTCCTTGAATCCTCTCCGGGCATGGGGCCAGGGCCGGGGGCTGGAGTCATGACAGGCCATTCATCTTCATTATCAGACTCGAAGTCTGATAAAAGGCCCGGTTGGAGACAGGAGGGGCCCAGATGAGGAGAGGAGGGAGGACGAGTCACGGACATATTGCCCTGCAACTGGACTGTTGGAACTGGGAGACATCTCCAGTTGGGACGGTGCATTGATTGGACCATGTGATGGACATGTGGGTGCTGGGCAGGGACTTGGACTTTCTTTTGGGTGGGGAAAACCCGGAAGCTTTCAGATTCGGGTTTTCCCAGATGTGCCAATATGACATCTCTAATGAAATGGAACTTTGAGGAACTTCAAGCCTTAGAGTCTTCTTTCATTGGGGGTGTTACTTGGAACCCTGACATTAACCCGAATCTGACATTTGTAGAACTGAATATCAGCCCAGAACTGTGAAATCTGTGGATTAATCTTCTTTAGCCTGAATTTCTTGACAAGATTCTGTTTTACATTTTCACATAAATCCAGGCCTCCTGTAGTAGCTTGTCACACAACACACCATGGCTCAGGGGTGGGTTCCAAATCCCATCGCTACCAGTTTGCTCGTGTGCACATGGCGCTTCTGCGCATGTGCAGAAGTGTCCAGGTGGGTGGGCAGAGCCTCTTGCCGCTGCTGCTACTGGTTCGCCTGATCCAGTGCGATCTGGTAGCAACCCATCACTGCCATGACTTTGCTCATCATGGATTTTGAAAGAAACACAATGGGAGGAATTCATGTCTCATCCCAAACCACAACCATGGTTTTGAAAGCAGTCTAGCTACACAATGAGCCCCAATTGAAGGAATCATCATATAGCTTAATACGATACGTAAAGCTTCAAGACTGAAATAATAGCTATGAAAGAAATCCCCAGCAGTCATGCTGGGGAAATGAAATACTACTGTTCCAGCCAACACTTCTTAAGTCTTCACGTCATGGAACTGTTTCCATTTCAAGTGAATCATTATAGGAACTCTATGATTTAAATAAATGGTGTTCTCTATTTGCACTTCCTTTTTTTCCTCCTCATTCTACGTTTCTTTACTCTTTTTTTTTTTGGTCACAATTTTTATACCTTAAGAAAGGCATCATTCTTGGTTGGTATTTTTTTAAAATAGCTTTTGAGCTGAACTGAAGAGTTAAAATGCTTTATTTCGGTCAGTAAAATATTTAAAAATATTTTTCTTGCAAAAATAAAATCCAGAAGCACACACAGATAAACTGGTTCAGCAGGATTCATTAACCTCTTTATATACAAGAAGATATATACAATACCAACACTTGATTCTTCAATGTGGTAGAAGTTACATGCAGAATACAAGGCAGGAGAGAACAGTTAGTTTCAGTTCAGCAGATAAGCATGCACAGACTGCTTAGTTTCAGTTTCAGTTCTCTGCACGGACTCAGAAACTGCAGACTAAGACATGCCCTGGCTCCAATCTGTCTCAGTTCCCAATTGGCTGACTTAGTTGCTATGCCTATTCATTGGCTGACCTTGTTATCATGTCTCTGCCAGTTCATGAATATTCTAACAATTTCTCTTTAACCTTTGCTAACAGTCAGAAAGTGATGCTCTTAGTTGGACAAAAACAGTAACAACAACAACAGCAACACTGATTTCTGATAGCTGACTGGTGTTATACCTCTGCAGAATTTACAGCAGTTCTGGACTTCGCAGATCAGAAGTATATGGGATCATTAAACTATTCTGGTGCCAAGAGTCTGCTCGATTCATAAAAGCTATATTTTAAACTACCGTATATACTCGAGTATAAGCCGATCCGAATATAAGCCGAGGCACCTAATTTTACCACAAAAACTGGGAAAAACTATTGACTCGAGTATAAGCCGAGGGTGGGAAATGAGGCAGCTACTGGTCAATGTAAAAAATAAAGATAGAGCCAAGTAAAATAACATGAATATTTATTTGAACGAAAAACAATAAAAGTGCAAAAGGGGGAAGGAGGATTCCCAGCTTTAGAAAATTTAGAACTACGCCGCCTTTGGTATGACCTGAGCATAGCTCATAAAATTATCTGCTACAATGTACTTCCTATCAATGACTACTTCAGCTTCAACCACAACAATACACGAGAACACAATAGATTCAAACTTAAAAGTGAACCTCTCCAATCTAGATTGCAGAAAATGTGACTTCAGTAACAGAGTTGTTAATGCCTGGAATGTGCTACCTGACTCTGGTCTCTTCCCAAAATCCCCAAAGTCTTAACCAAAGACTATCTAGTATTGACCTCACCCCATTCCTAAGAGGTCTGTAAGGCGTGCATAAGAGCACCAGCGTGCCTACCGTCCCTGTCCTAATGTTCCTTTAGTTGTATTCCTTTTATGTATTCAATTCATGCTTATATTTATATAATTATTTAATATGTATTTGACAAAATAAAATGAATGAATGAATGAATAGAATAGAATAGAATAAATTTTTATTGGCTAATGTGATTGGACACACAAGGAATGAATGAATGAATGAATGAGTGAGTGAGTTACTTCAACAACATTGTCTCACAGAAATTGACAATACAACTGCAAGCATGAAAATGAGTCCTCCTTTAGCTTCCAAGGGACCAGGGTGCCTCTGAAGGTCAGTGCTCTAAGCACTAAGAACCCAGCACAAATCTAAGCCTGTATGCACACCAATAGTGAAAATACCCTGCACAGTGTCTCTTGGCAGAGAAGGTTAATTTTCATAGACGTTGGGGTGGCTCTTTTTTTTTTTTTTTTGGCAGGGCAATAAGGATCTCTAATATCATTAAACCCAAGTGTGAGGAAAAAGACAGCAGCTAAAATGTTAAGGCCAGTTGTGTGACCTTCTCCAATACAGTTGGCCTGGCTGTTTGCCAAAACTTAAAACACCCTCCCATCCCCCCCTCCCTGCTAAAGCTTCTTTCTTAAAACAATTGTGGTCTTTGCCTTTCATGTCGCTCAACCTTTCACCTGCCAGGTTCCTAGCCCTTCACCCTTGACCCACTGCTGTGTTTGCTTAGCATTGTGCCAATCGACTTTAGAAGTCTGTGTGTGTGTGTGTGTGTGAGAGAGAGAGAGAGAGAGAGGAGGAGGAGGAGTGCAAAGGGGAAGGAGGATTCCCAGCTCTAAACAAAGGGAAATCCCGGAATGCCAGCGAAGGCGGTGCTCGCGTTCCTCCTCCCTTGCTCAAAAGCCCCAATAACCTTCACCAGCAAGGCAGACCCCACGGAAGGAAGGACGGGCTGACTCACGAGCATCTGGCTGAAGAGCAGCTGCTCCAGGTCGCCCAGCACGGTGAAGCACGGAGGGAGAAGAAAGAATGAAAGAAGGGGAGGAACGGCCCCTCCTTTCTCTCTCTCTCTCTCTTCCAGCGCTGCCGAACAGAAGGGGACTAGGGCGCGCACACACACGCCCAGCTTCTGAAGCACGGAGGGAGAAGAAAGAATGAAAGAAGGGGAGGAACGGCCCCTCCTTTCTCTCTCTCTCTCTTCCAGCGCCACGGAACAGAAGGGGACTAGGCGCACACACGCCCAGCTTCTGAAGCACGGAGGAGAAGAAAGAATGAAAGAAGGGAGGAACGGCCCTCCTTTCTCTCTCTCTCTCCAACGGAAAACGCCTTCGCTATGGGGAGAGGAGGGAGGGAGGGAGGTTGGCTTGCTTATTCAACCCTTCCCGGCTAGCCATCCAGCCCTTCCCAGGAGAAGGCGAGGAGTTTTGTAGCGACCTTTTGCTAGAAAGCGCAGCTGCTGCCCCAACACCACCAGTTGGGGCGGGAGCCGGCTGAGCCGCAGTAACTCCCGCCAGGCCATGCATTGGCGCGGGGAAGCCCTGGCGGTGCAGTCCTTCTCGGCTGAGGGAGGGTTTCCCGACCCAGCGAACTTGCCGCCAGAGCCACCCAAAGGCCAGAAGAAAGGTCATTCCATCGAGTAATGGGCGAAGGCTCCTTCCTCTCCGCCTTACCCATGCTGTGCGAGCCGGCTGGGCTGCAACCCCGCCGCCGCCGCTCCTTCCTCAGCCTCCGGGGCTCGCGCTCTAGCAGCCGCCAAGCTCAGGCGGACTCGGCAGCTCCCATCAGCACTCGCGGCGCAGGAGGAGTCGGGCTCGCTCCGTGGCGGTGGCGGCGGCGGCGGCGGCGGCGCCACCCACAGAGAGCCCGACCTCCGGAATCGCGCCGTGCAGTGCTGATGGGGAGCTGCCGAGTCCGCCTGAGCTTGGCGGCTGCAAGCTGAGCCCCGGAGGCTGAGGGCGCGGCGGGGTTGCAGCCCAGCCGGGCTCGCACAGCTGCAGTAAGCGGAGGAAGGGCCTTCGCTCCATTACTGATGGAATGACCTTTTCTTCTGGCCTTTGGGTGGCTCACAGCGGTTCGCGGCAGGGAAACCTCCTCCTCAGCCGAGAAGGCTGGCGGCCCTGCCCAGCCCTCTCACTGCACCACCAGGGCTTCCCAGCCAATGCACAGTCCGCCAAGTTTGCGCCGTCCGCCCACCAGACACGGGAATGGGGGGCCTGAGCGACAAATCCGCGAGACCTCGGCGGGCCCGCTCCTCGTCCCTCCCATGGAGTCCGCTCGACCCCTCCTGTGCGGGGTTCCCGAAGATGACTCAGTATAAGCGAGGGGCGTTTTCAGCACAAAAATGCTGAAAACTCGGCTTATACTCGAGTATATACGGTAAGTCTCACTCCAGGGTGGGATAAATTTTTTGGCATCTCTTTAACTGTTTCACACACACAAACTCTCGCACACACATGCTTGCTCAAACTGGTGGCATAATTTCTTATAATTTTCTAGAGGAAACAGATGAAAGCAATAACATAAGTCATAAAATCATAGTTGAATAAACAACAAATTTCACCAAACTCCCACAAAGCTCCACGCCATATGTATTATGTGACTGCACCTACAATGCAGTCCTCAAACCTCCTGGAAAATATTAAATAACTCTCTTGATAAAGGCAGTGTTATTTCTCCTAACCAGCTGAGCTGTAAAAAGAATTGGGAAGCTAGTCATAAATGTTAAGACAAACCAAGTTGCATCTTGGTGTTTGTACAACAGATTGAATCACAAATCATCTGCCATCTGCATTTTAATCTGTTGTCTTGCCCAGCTGACCTCATGTGATTGATTTATGGTTTAAGGGTTGTAGAAAATCAGCACCCACCCCTCTCCTGGAAGAATGAAATATTTTGAGTAATATTTAAAAAAAGGCAGGATAAAATATTTTCCCCTAAAAGAGAAATAAAAAAAAAATCTTAAGAGAGACAGAAATCAGACTGCCCGAAACAGATATTTTGGTGTCCATTGAAAAAGACTGGGCCATCCTATCTACAAAACAAAAGACCTTCAGCTTCAGGGTGATAGGATTGAGAACAGGACATGACCCTTCAGGACATAGTAGAATTAACCCACTACCATTTAGCAGAAGACACAGAGGTCACTACATTACTCAATCTCCTAAGGACATTGCATGTGCTTTGTGGTTCTACTTCATCAATAAATGGACCCTCTTTTGAATCAGCCTCCAGCCTCCATTTTGTCTCCAGTGCCTTCCTCCCAGCTTGGAATTGGACCTAGATATATCTTCCAACAGGGTATTGGACAATGCCAGATCTTTGTTTTTTGAGTAAACCATGTGTTATGTACCAAGACATCCAGAGTTTCAGATCCAGGGATAAAAGAATATGGTAAGCAATTAGGCAGAACGATAAACTAAATATAAAAATCACCATATTTTAAGAAAGATTCTGAGAAACTGGACAGATCAGAGAAATGGATTGAGATAGATTAAAAACACTTGCAATGGTAACTTCGACTAGGAGTTGTGAGAAGGAGTTGATCATGCTTTTCAAATGGAAGGCTATCATTTAGAGTCCTGGGCTAGGAATATTAGATACGAGATACCCTAAGGGAGAATCCAAGGGATGTGGTGGCTCAGTGGCTAAGATGCTAAGATCTGTCTGGGATGGTGTAAGGTTTCCTGCCTGGGCAGGGGGTTGGACTAGAAGGCCTCCAAGGTCCCTTCCAACTCTGTTGTTGTTAAAATGCTGAGCTTGCCGATCGAAAGATCCGGCAGTTCAGCGGTTTAAATCCCTAGTGCTGCTTAATGGGGTGAGCTCCCGTTACTTGTCTCAGCTTCTGCCAACCTAGCAGTTCAAAAGCATGTAAAAAATGCAAGTAGAAAAATAGGGACCACCTTTGGTGGGGAGGTAACAGTGTTCCGTGTGCCTTTGGTGTTTAGTCATGCCGTTCACATGACCACGGAGACGTATTCGGATAGCGCTGGCTCTTCAGCTTTGAAACATAGATGAGCACCACCCCCTAGAGTCGGGAACGACTAGCACGTATGCGTGAGGGGAACCTTTACCTCTACCTTTTTAAGGGAGAATCCAGCTGAATGTTAGGAAGAACTTCCTAATAGTAACCTACAATGGAGTCAATTTCTAAAGAAAGTGGTGAGCTACCATTTGCTGGATGCACCCAAGCAGCTTTTCCATGCTTGCAATGCTTTCACTTGGATTTCAGCATTGAATCTAAATCAGGGTTCTCCAACTTTGGTCCCTTTAAGACTTGTGGACTTCAACTCCCAGAGTTCCTCAGCCAGCTTTGCTGGCTGAGAGACTCTGGGAGTTGAAGTCCACAAATCTTAAAGGGACCAAGGTTGGAGAACCCTGATCTAAATGACCCTAGGATTCTAAGATAGTCTATATTGAACGCCTTACACATAGCCATACAATACTTGCCAGATTATCAGAAAATGTGGGCGAGAGATGTTTCATACACCTCCGGAATTATCTGGGAGGGAACTGGGTTTAACAAAACCAAGAGACTGATTTGGAGAATTTAAAAAAAAAAGATTTATGGCTAAGATTTTTGATGACATCAGCTTCTAGGCTACTATTTTTATGACTATTGGGGTGAATGAGCATCTCAAGAAAGAGGTCCCTTCCAAGGGATAGAGAAATGGCCTCATATTGGGGATTTACTCATTTCAGAAAACTATTTTTTTTGTCCCCTAAGGAGAACAGGTTTCCAGAGATGGTAGGTGGTAACCACTGAAGAGAGATAATGGAAAATACAGAAAAGGAATTGGTGTTGGCATATGGACTGCATGAGGTTTGACTGTCTGTTATAAAGATAGCAGATGCCAGTTGTTTGTTGTTTGTTTGTTTGTTTGTTTGTTTGTTTTTCCCAGGCTGGTAGATATCACAGGGGAAAATTCAGCAGTTATGAACAATAGTAGCCAAACAACAGAATGCAACAACATTATGCAGCCCTTGAAGCAAATGCAGTAGATAGTCCTTCATGGGGCAAGGTAGATAGACAGTATGTGTTTCCTATATTGTATAATGTAAACTACAGTACATGAAATACATACAACTTTCTCTTCTTTTGTCTTAATAAAAGGTCCTGATTTTGCAGTTCATGTCAGGATGTATCTCTCCATTGGCGCTATGAATGATTTTAGAAATGTATGATATAGATTTTTTTAAGAAGCAGATGCCTTAATGGGAAGACATCAATTGTCCCCAGTGTGCAAGCGATTTGAATAAGGACCACAGCCCCTTGATTCTAAAAAAAAAAAAAAAAAGGAAAGGAAAGAAGATCTTTTGCAAAGGCTCATATCAGATAGCACCTACTGGGATTCAAGAACACAACATATTTCGTTTCATTGTGCTCTAATCAGAGTTTTGAAAGAACAGGAGGTTGATCCAAAACACAACCAGATTTCTGATATAGAAAAACATCAGTAACTCAGTTACTTAACTCAGTAAGCTCAAATTGCCCAAGGAGCTGCTGATCCAATTATACAGAGGAATTATTGAGTCTGTCATTTGCACCTCTATAACTATCTGGTTCAGTTCTGCAACCCAACAAGAAAAACACAGACTTCAGAGGATAATTAGAACTGCAGAAAAAATAATTGCTACCAACTTGCCTTCCATTGAGGACCTGTATACTGCACGAATCAAGAAGAGGGCCGTGAAAATATTTATAGATCCCTCACATCCTGGACATAAACTGTTTCAACTCCTACCCTCAAAACGACGCTATAGAGCACTGCACACCAGAACAACTAGACACAAGAACAGTTTTTTCCCGAAGGCCATCACTCTGCTAAACAAATAATTCCCTCAACACTGTCAGACTATTTACTGAATCTGCACTACTATTAATCGTTTCATCATTCCCATCACCAATCTTTTCCCACTTATGACTGTATGACTATAACTTGTTGCTGGCAATCCTTATGATTTATATTGATACCACCATCAATTGTGTTGTAAATGTCGTATCTTGATGAACGTATCTTTTCTTTTATGTACACTGAGCGCATATGCACCAAGACAAATTCCTTGTGTGTCCAATCCCACTTGGCCAATAAAAATTCTATTCTATCAGTCTGTCTCATAAACCGGGAAGTTGGAGGGGTGGGAGTTTCCAGATGTTATTGAATTTTAATTCTCAGTCATTTAGGTTTAGGTTTTTTTTTTGTTTTTTTTTTATTGAAAGAGTTTTAAAAAAAACAAAAACATTTTTCCCCCTTTTTCCCCCCTCCCTCCCAAAAAAAAAACAAAACACCCCCCTCCCTCCCCCACCCCCCCGGCTTCCCGGGTCAATCACAAGGTAAAGTCCAATCCAAATAACCACATCCAAAGCTTTTCGTCTCCCAACCCCCTCCCCATTACATAAAATAACTTTCTAATTATTCAAAGGCAATCTGATATTTCTTAATCTGATATCTGTTTTGTAGATAATCAATCCATTTTTTCCATTCAATTAAATATCTTTCCTGCATTGTCTTTTAAAAGCGCTGAGATTTTAGCCATCTCAGCCAAATTAATAACTTTCAATATCCATTCTTCTATTGTAGGTATCTCTTCTTTCTTCCAGTATTGTCCAATCAACAGTCTTGCTGCTGTTATTAAGTTCAAAATCAATTTAGTCTCAATCCCTGTACAATCCATTATAATTCCCAAAAGGAAAAATTGTGGCAGGAACTTTATCTTCTTCTTCAGTACATTTTGAATAATCCACCAAATTCTTATCCAAAAGACCTTAATTTTCTTGCAAGTCCACCAAATATGAAAATATGTAGCATCATCACAATCACACCTCCAACATTTCGCTTGGATATTAGGATACATACATGATAATTTTTTGGGATCTAAATGCCATCTCTAAAACATCTTATAAAAATTTTCCTTAAATTCTGTGCTTGTGTAAACTTAACATTTCTAACCCAAATTTTCTCCCATGTTTCCAACATTATTGGTTCCTGAATATTCTGTGCCCATTTTATCATACAATCCTTTACCAAATCCTTTTCCGAATCTATTTCAAGCAACACATTATACAATCTCTTTATATGCTCCTGGGTCTGATTTCTAATTTGCTTTATTAAATTTTCCTCCTTTGCATTATACCAATTTTTGATCTTCTTTCCATCTAGCACTTATTTGCCCATATTGAAACCAAGTATAATTCCTCCCTTCTTCATTTAATACCTGTAATGATTTTAATTGCAATCTACCTCCTTCAGCATACAAAAGTTCTTTATATGTAATCATTTCCTGTTTCTGTTCTATATTTATATTCTCTATTGCATGTCTAGGGCTCCATATAGGAATCTTGTAATCTAATTTATAGGAATATTTATTCCAGACCATAAAGAGCACTTCTCAACACATGATTCTTAAAAGCCCTATCCACTTTTTTCCATAAAATAAATGCATGCCATCCATATAACAAGTCATAACCTTCTATATTCAAAATTCTTTCCTCTGTTAAGTTAAACCAGTCACTTATTACTGAAAGGGTTACTGCTTCATAATATAGTTTAAAGTTAGGCATTCTTAAACCACCTCTTTCCCGTGAATCCTGTATTATTTTCATTTTAACCCTCGCCTTTTTACCCTGCCATATAAATTTATTAATCCCACTCTGCCAATCTTCCAAATTTTTATCCTTTTTAATTATAGGTATCATCTGGAACAGAAACAAAAATCTAGGTAACACATTCATTTTAATAGCCGCAATCCTTCCCAATAGGGATAACTGCAATTTCTTCCAGCCACTCATATCATTCTGAACTTTTTGCCATAGCAAGTCATAATTATTCTTATAAAGTTTCTTGTTCGATGAGCTAATATAGACCCCTAAATATTTAACCTTTTTTACTACCTCAAATCCTGTCATTTCCTCTAGTTTTTGTTTCTGTTGTATAGACATATTTTTAATTATCACTTTTGTTTTATTCTGATTTATTTTAAATCCTGATACCTTTCCATATTTATCAATTACTTCCAACAAAAATCTACTTGAATTTATAGGATTCGTTAACGTAACCACTACATCATCTGCAAAAGCTCTAACTTTGTACTCATATTGTCTAATCTTAATTCCTCTATTTTCATTAATTCTCGTATTTTATCTAATAATGGTTCCAGAGTCAAAACAAACAATAATGGTGATAAGGGACATCCCTGTCTTGTTCCTTTCGCAATCTTAATAACTTCTGTCAAACTACCATTTACTATAATCTGTGCTGTTTGCTCTCCATAAATCGCTTTAATTATTCTAATAAAACAGTCTCCAAATTGCATTTTCTCTATTAATTTAAATAAAAAATCCCAATGCAATCGATCAAAGGCTTTCTCTGCATCCAAAAAAATAAGTGCCGCTGAAGTATTCTTCTTTCCAAATATTCCAATATATTAATAATCTGTCTAACATTATTCCTCATCTGCCTCCCTTTTATAAAACCAGATTGATCAGTATGAATTCTTTGTTGTAAAACTAACATTAATCTATTTGCTATTATTTTTACAAAATCTTATAATCATTATTTAAAAGTGAAATCGGCCTATAGTTACCAGGTTTAGAGCAGTCTTGCTCCTCTTTTAGTATCAGTGAAATAAAAGATGTTTTCCATGACGGGGTATTCCCACTCCTAATTGTATCTGATTAAATAATTCTTTAAGTGGGCCTAATATTTCATCCTGTGTTTTTATAATAAGTTGCTGTAAGACCATCTGTACCAGGGTTTTCCCATTTTAATTGTTTAATTGCCTCCACTATTTCTCCAGTAGCTATCGGGTTCAGCTCCTCCTCTGTTCTAATGTTAGAATATTCACCTTATAATCTTTCAAATAATCATAAATGTCCCTATCAATATTTTGTCTTTTGCATATAGTGCAGTATAAAATTCTGAGAATGCCTTTTAATTTTATCCTGTTGGTATATCTCTTTACCTTTATATTCTATTTTTTGTATGACACGTGCTTTCTGTTTCTTCCTTAAATTATATGCCAACCATCTCCCAGGTTTATTTGCATTACAAAAGGTATTATGTTTAGCATATTGTATATTCGTTGCCACCTGGTCTGCCATTAACATATTAAATTGACTCTGTAATATTTTTATAGCCTCTTTAAGTTTATGATCTTGTGGGTTTTGAATTAATAACTGTTGCTTCCTTTGAATTTCTTCTTCCAAATATCTCGCTGCCTTTGTTTATTATTCCTTTGCCT
The DNA here is from genome assembly GCF_028640845.1 of Ahaetulla prasina. NCBI lineage: Eukaryota > Metazoa > Chordata > Lepidosauria > Squamata > Colubridae > Ahaetulla > Ahaetulla prasina. The sequence continues at coordinate 126,161,043 of NC_080543.1, forward strand.
GTTGTCCAAATAAAATCAATATCCCTCTAATAAACGCTTTGCTTGCTTCCCACACAGTTCCTATAGGTGTCCCTTTGTACATATTAAAATCAAAAAATTCTTTTAACTGTTTCTTACAATAAGTTACATTATCCTCATATCTAAACAGATTTTCATTCAACCTCCATGTTCTACCACCTTTTTTCCCTTGTAATAATTCCATCCATACTGGGCTATGGTCAGTTAAACACCTCAGAAATATCTTCGTTTTCTTCACCCTAGAAAGCAAGTCATTAGAAATTAAAATAAAATCAATGCGTGAAAAAGATTGATGCCTATCAGAAAAAAAAGTAAAATCTCTCTCATCTGGATTCCGTAACCTCCATATATCTCTAAACTCAAAGTCTTCCATCATTTCAAAAAACGATTTTGGTAATTTTGCATGTATAGGTATCTTCTTGGAGGAGGTTCTCTTATCCCTTCTTGTATCAATTACTCCATTCCAGTCTCCTAATAAAATAAACGAACTATAATCCCAGAGGTCAACCTCTCATGTAACATTTTGTAAAACTTTTCTTGTTGCTGATTAGGTGCATAAATACCTATCAACAAAGTCTTTTTGCATCTATCACCAGTTCAATAGCAATAAATCTTCCTTGAATATCTGCCTCAATTAAGCTTAGCTGGTATATCCTTCCTGATATATACAACAATTCCATGCTTCTTTTCCAAAGCTGATGCAACAAAATGGTTACCCAATTTTGAATTAATTAAATATTTTTGGTCTGATAATTTTATATGTGTCTCTTGCAAACAAATCACATCATTTTAAATTGTTTCAAGTAGTGAAATATTTTCCTTCTTTTCTGAGCTGAATTCAAGCCATTAACATTCCATGACAAGATTCTATTTGCCATTACTGGCCTCCTGAAGCTTTGAAGCAGACAACGGAAGCTCCTCCTCCGGTATCTTCCGTCTAGCTCCTCCCACAGCTTCCATAATGGGATCCTGACTTTTACTTTGAGACTGTTGTTCTTCATTACGCTTAAGGGCTCCTCTTGTCACCCTTTGCTCTTGTGGTTCCTCTAATACTGGCAGCAATAAAGGCTCTTGGGTCACCACGCCTTCTTGAGTCTCTTGAAGTTTTTCTATCACTTCTATTTCGACTTTCAAAACTGTAGAAAGAAAATCCTTTGCCTTTAAAACAGTGTCAATTCTATATCTCCTTCCTTGATAGAATAGTGTCAGTCCAACTGGCACCTCCCATCTGAATTGAATCTGATGTTTTTTAAGTTCTTGTGTAAAAAAAGCAAATTCCTTCCTGTCTCTTAACATCTTTGAAGGAATCTCTTTCAACACCTTCAACTCCTGTTCTCCAATTTTTAAAGTTGTCTGATATGAAACTTGCAGAATTTGATTTCTCATAGTCCTTTTCACAAAATAAACCACAATGTCCGAGGAAGCTTTCTCTGTCTTGCAATCCAGAATTAACTCTATATATTTTATCAATTTGGTAAGCTACCTCTTGGGGTCCACTTCAATAAATTCAGCCAATGCTTCTGATATAATTTTTCTTAAGTCTTCTCCACGCTCTTCTGCATACCACGAATTCTAAGAGCTCCTTCCATAAGTTTATATTGTAATATCACAACCTGATCTTCATTTTGATCCACTTTTTCTGAACACCTTTCATTTCATCTTCTAAATACTTATTTGACTGAGAGATCTGTTGCATTTCCACTTCCAATCCTTCAATTTTTTACTCAGTCCTTGAACTGCCATAAGAATATCTTCTCTTATTTTTGCATTAAAATTCTCCATCATCTCTTTTGCCTATCTTCAGAAAGTTTTAATTGTTCTTTCAATATTTCCTCAAGACTTGGTTCAGATCCCTTCTTCCAGAAGGCTTTAAAGGTTTAGCTGCCATTCTGTCTTCAAAAGAATCAGGAATTCAAACTTAATAACTCTCCTTCCCTCCTTTCAGTATAAAAAAACTCCGTTTGTAACAATCCACAAGTAACGCTGCTTCATCGTACTAAAAAATTTTTACTTTCACTTTTAGACGCCATTTTAAAAGTCAATTAATCAAAGACAAAGAAAGGTTTCAAATTTCAAAAAGGGAGTCGGTACTTGCCGTGCTGATTCTGCATCAAAGATTGAACGCTTGTGAAATTCCCGTCTGCTTGGAATATCAATCAATTTAATAAGTCCTCTAGAGCAGAAGCGACATTCCTCTCCTTTTCCCTGATAAAAACAGGGGCGTGCTGAAGTTGGAAGGAGTGGAATTCGGTGGGGTCATAAATCCAGGAAAATTCGCTCTTCAGAGCAAACCCCCTGTCAGACCTGCCACTCTTCCACAATTCTGATAACCTCTTTCACCCAGAGATTATGCTAAGCTCAGTGAACAGTGATTTATTTTCTGTTTCACTGACTTTTACAATCTTCTAACACGGAGTGCTCTGTTTGAGCACCCAGCAGGAGGGTGACGTCACTGGAGCCCATTTAGGTTTAGGTTTATTAGATTTCTATACCGCCCTTCTCCCGAAGGACTCAGGGCGGTTCACAGCCAGCATAAAAACAGAATTCACAATAGTCATAAATAAATTAAAAACAATATAAAAATCTAATTAAATTTTGGCTAACAATTAAGAATCTTTAAAATCAAATAATAAAACCCCAATTAAAAAACAACACATTACACATTAGGCCAGCCCTGTGCGATGAAACAATAGGGTCTTGAGCTCGCGTCGGAAGGTCCAGAGGTCGGGGAGTGATCATAACCCCGGAGGAAGCTCGTTCCAGAGGGTAGGAGTCCCCACAGAGAAAGCTCTCCCCCTGGGGATCGCCAGATGACATTGTTTGGCTGATGGCACCCTGAGGAGACCCTTCCTGTGGGAGCACACAGGTCTATGGGAGGCTACTGGTGGCAGCAGGCAGTCCCGTAAGTACCCCGGTCCTAAGCCATGGAGCGCTTTAAAGGTGGTTACCAACACCTTGAATTGCACCTGGAAGACCACCAGCAACCAGTGCAGCCTGCACAGGAGAGGTCTATCACCTGCGAAGCCGCATTCTGGACCAGTTGGAGTCTCCGGGTGCTCTTCAAGGGGAGCCCCATGTAGAGAGCGTTACAGTAGTCCAGGCAGGAAGTGACGAGGGCATGAGTGACCATGCACAAGGCATCCCAGTCTATGAAGGGCTGCAACTGGCGAATCAGGCGTACCTGATAAAAGGACCTCCTGGCGAGGCTGTCATGTGGTCTTCCCACCAGACTGACTGAATGCCAGGGTGAACGGAAGTCATCAAGACGTCTATGGAGATTCTCAGTCATCCAGGTCATGGTTGTCCTGAAGATTATTTTTCAACAGGCAACTGGACTTTCTGGTTTTTCTTTGAAGACGTTTCGCTTCTCATCCAGAAGATGAAGGAGCTTCTTGGAGAGCAAGTGAAACATCTTCAAAGAAAAACTAAAAAGTCCAGTTGTCTCTTAAATCTTTGGGAAGTCATCAAGAGTTATTCACTCATAGTAGTTCCCCACTTTCATTAATAACAACAATAATCAGGGAAAAGGAATGGGGGAAATCATTATTTTGGATTATTTTAAGGGATAAGTATGGAAATGTTCTGCATTGACCAAACTAAAGGGAGGCAGGCAAGCAATGGAGCTACCCTGGCTATTGTATTTGCCTTGCAGATTACTTAAAACATAAGTAATAGTTATGAATGGAAGTCTATGGAGATTCTCAATCATGGGTGCCCCAAAGGTGCTTTTTTCCAAAGGCAATTGGGCTTTTCTTGGTGTTTTTCTTTGAAAACATTTCACCTCTCATCCAAGAAGCTTCAGTTATGAATGAAAAACAAATTACATTTAAGGTAAAGGTAAAGGTTCCCCTCGCACATGTGCTAGTCATTCCCGACTCTAGGGGGTGGTTCTCATCTCCGTTTCAAAGCCGAAGAGGCCAGCGCTGTCCGAAGACGTTCCCGTGGTCATATGGCCAGCATGACTAAACGCCAAAGGCACACGAAACGCTGTTACCTTCCCACCAAAGGTGGTCCCTATTTTGCTACTTGCATTTTTTACATGCTTTCGAACTGCTAGGTTGGCAGACAGTGGGACAAGTAACAGGAGCTCACCCCATTACGTGGCACTAGGGATTTGAACCTGTGAACTACCGACCTTTCGATTGACAAGCTCAGCGACTTAGCCACTGAGCCACTGCGTCCTATTATAACTAATATCCACACACATACATATATACAGATAAACACATCTGGAATGTCTACCTGTTTCATAGAGTTATCGGTGAGACGTGTAGCTCTAGTTCTAACTGGAAGAAGTAAGTTTTGTTTTTTCCCAGACAGTTTCTATATTTATTCTTTATTTTTAGAACTACCAGGAAAAAGTTGATCTCATTGATTTTATTACTGACAGAGAGATATTCATTTCTGACTTACATCCCAGAACCAAGTTAATGATTTCTCCTTAAATACCTCCCTTCACTGAAAACAGAAGCCCGAAAGAGGGGTAGATTTCCACATGTGCCATTTGCTGTAACAGTAAATCTTTTCAACAGAGAACAAGGTGTGCCTTTATGAGGATGGGAAATCAGCTACAAAGTATATGGGAAACACTCTTCTCTAAGCCTGCAAAAGGTTATACTGCTCACCAGCTTCCAGCTTGCACAGATATGCATTTCTCAAATATCACTTATAGAAGAAAGGAGATACTCTTAAAATACAGACAAAATGTTCCAAGAAGGCTGAAGCACAGCTTTTGGGTGTACAATAATATATTGCAAGGTCAGAAGGAGGGAAACTGGTCAGGAAAGCTACAAATATCCATCCTCCAGAAATGATAAGATACCCAAAGAACAAGAAGGGGAGAAAACTAAATAACATTTTAACTGATACTCAGCTACTCTGGTTTTAAAACATTTCATTACAAGATAAGACTTTTGTGATGCCCTCGTCGGAGTCTGAATCTGCGGAGGAGAAGGAGCCAGAGCTGGAGCCAACAGAGATTGAGGGGGATGCTTCATTGACTTCGGAGGAATGTGGAATGGAGCAGGTCGAGGCAGCCCAGGGACCCTTAGGATTGGGACAGCTTGTTTTCAGGGAGGAACGAGGGCAGGATGAAGAAGAGAGGGCAAACAGTGGACAGGAGGAGCGACAGAGCTCAGGTGATGAGCAAGGATTGCCCCCTCCTGATCCCAGAGCATGGAGAGTGGAGAGAAGGTGAGAACAGTGCAGGCTGACCTGACAACTTGGGAGGAAAGCACTTTGCCCCTCTTCACAAGGCACACCTGGGGACTGAGATTTAAGGAGATGCTGTGGGGAGGGGCATTTGTTGGGAACAAATGCTGAATTGGTAGAGTTTGGTGTGCTGGTACAGACATTTGGAGTTTGCAAATGTCTGTACCAGCTGCTTGCTCTTCCTTACTTGTGGACTCAGTGCCTTCTTCCTGACTTCATGGACTCAGTATTTTGTTCCTGACTTTGTGGACTCATTGTTTCTTGGACTCATTGTTTGTTCCTTGTTTCGTGCACACATTCCCCAGTTCCTTTGTTTTGCTGGACTGTGCAGCATCCCCCCTCCTATCCCCACACAAAAAAAGCTGACACACACCAGGAACACATGACAAGACTTCGGACTCGGAGCCAAACAAAAACCCAGGATGCTGCATCACAGCCATCTGTTCAAGACATCACATCACAGAACTTCAGAGGCCACAACACCAAAGCTCAGGAACAAAAGACTAAGACCACACCCACACAGGATGCTACGAAACAGCCGACCAATCTCCAAACACCCACTCCATCTACCAGTCAAGATGCAACCACACAGCCAACCAACCCACTCACAGCAACACTCCCCACCTCCCCACCAGTATTTCTAGAGAGATGGCAGCTCTGACCACGCTTTACTTGCACAAGCACGAAGCCGAAAGCACCAGCCTGAAGATGATGAGTGAGACCTCATCGAAATGTTGCCAAAATACTCTCAAACTTACACAGAAAAAGATCCAAATATGCCAAGACATACATACATACTTACATACATATATATACATACATACATACATACATATTGTATATTTTCAAGGAACCAATATAATTATGTACTCTTATATGTTTTGGAATTGGATTTTCAGATGTTCCTGGCATCAATATAGCACCGTCTTTGATCATTGCAGGCTCCATCTCCAACTACTGTTTAATATAGCCACCAATCCCATGGCTTCTCATAAATTACTCCTAAGAAATTGTGTTTCCACCAAAAAGTGTTTGCCCACTCCTAATCTAGGGGACACAATGGTTCAGGGTCTAAGATGCTGAATTTGTCGATCAGAAAGGTTTGGCAGTTCGAATCCCTAGTGCCTCGTAACGGCGTGAGCTCCTGTTACTTGTCCCAGCTTCTGTCACCCTAGCAGTTCAAAAGCATGTAAAAAGTGCAAGTAGAAAAAATAGGGACCACTTTTGGTGGGAAGGTAACAGAGTTCCATGAGCCTTTCGTATTGAGTTATGCCGGCCACATGACCACGGAGACATCTTCGGACAGCACTGGCTTTTTGGCTTAGAAACGGAGATGACCACTGCCCCTTAGAGTTGGGAACAATTAGCACGCATGTGTGGGGGAACCTTTACCTTTTACCTTTAAACTAGGTTATTTTTCCTAATATCTTCATCTCAGTGGAACTAGAATTATCATACTTCGACTGAACAATTCTTATTACCATGAGATGGCACCAAAGAACTAGTGTTTAGTGTGGCTTGTTGCTACCATCTAGCAATCATATGGACATTTGCAAACCAAAAGAGGGGGGCCAAAAAAATCCACTTTTCACAGATTGATGGTTTCTAAATTCCTTCCAGACCTCATCTGAGTTTGGAAGCTAAGCAGACTCTCAGGGAATTCTAGGATGAAGGAAAAAAGTTGAATAATATCCCTAAAGAAGGAAATAATCTCCATAATGTTGCCAAGAAAACGCTACAAATATGTCTACCAACCCACCAGGAACTGTCCAGTTCTTTATTCTTCTCCAAGACTTTTTCCTTATTTGGTAGAAGGAACACATACGATTTTCATTGCTTTCATGCTACTGCTGAACTATTCAAAAAGAGCTGCGGTGACGGATTACGTACATTTTTTTTCAAGGAATAAAAAGTCACAATTCCCACACCCTATACTCTGCACTATCTATCTATCTATCTATCTATCTATCTATCTATCTATCTATCTATCTATCTATCTATCTATCTAGCCACATACACACACATAAGGGATGTGGTGGCTCAGTGGCTAAGATGCTGAGCTTGTCGATCGAAAGTTCGGCAGTTCAGCAGTTCGAATCCCTAGTGCCGCATAATGGGGTGAGCTTCTGTTACTTGTCCCAGCTTCTGCCAACCTAGCAGTTTGAAAGCAGGTAAAAAATGCAAGTAGAAAAATAGGGACCACTTTTGGTGGGAAGGTAACAGAGTTCCATGAGCCTTTCGTATTGAGTTATGCCGGCCACATGACCACGGAGACATCTTCGGACAGCACTGGCTTTTTGGCTTAGAAACGGAGATGACCACTGCCCCTTAGAGTTGGGAACAATTAGCACGCATGTGTGGGGGAACCTTTACCTTTTACCTTTAAACTAGGTTATTTTTCCTAATATCTTCATCTCAGTGGAACTAGAATTATCATACTTCGACTGAACAATTCTTATTACCATGAGATGGCACCAAAGAACTAGTGTTTAGTGTGGCTTGTTGCTACCATCTAGCAATCATATGGACATTTGCAAACCAAAAGAGGGGTCCAAAAAACCCCACTTTTCACAGATTGATGGTTTCTAAATTCCTTCCAGACCTCATCTGAGTTTGGAAGCTAAGCAGACTGTCAGGGAATTCTAGGATGAAGGAAAAAAGTTGAATAATATCCCTAAAGAAGGAAATAATCTCCATAATGTTGCCAAGAAAACGCTACAAATATGTCTACCAACCCACCAGGAACTGTCCAGTTCTTTATTCTTCTCCAAGACTTTTTCCTTATTTGGTAGAAGGAACACATACGATTCTCATTGGTTTCATGCTGCTGCTGAACTATTTAAAAAGAGCTGTGGTGCCGGATTACGTACATTTTTTTTCAAAGAATAAAAAGTCACAATTCCCACATCCTATACTCTGCACTATCTATCTATCTATCTATCTATCTATCTATCTATCTATCTATCTATCTATCTATCTATCTATCTATCGATCCACATACATACATATAAGGGATGTGGTGGCTAAGTGGCTAAGTTGCTGAGTTTGTCGATCAAAAGGTCGGCAGTTCAGCAGTTCGAATCCCTAGTGCCGCATAATGGGGTGAGCTCCTGTTACTTGTCCCAGCTTCTGCCAACCTAGCAGTTTGAAAGCAGGTAAAAAATGCAAGTAGAAAAATAGGGACCACCTTTGGTGGGAAGGTAACAGCGCTCCGTGCGTCTTTGGCATTTAGTCATGCCGGCCACATGACCACGGAGATGTCTTCAGACAGCGCTGGCTCTTCAGCTTTGAAACAGAAATGAGCACCAACCTACACACAGAGACACACATATATATAGATGCAACCACGTAGCCAACCAACCCGCTCACAGCAACACTCCCCACCTCTGCACTGTATTTATAGAGAGACGGCAGCTCTGACCACGCTTTGCTCACAGAAGCACGAAGCCGAAAGCACCAGCCGGAAGATGATGAGTGAGACCTCATCGAAATGTCACCAAGATACTCTCAACCTTACATGGGAAAAGACCCAAATATGCCAAGACCTAGATACATATATACATACATACATACATACATACATACATACATACATACATATATAATGCATTAAAAAAACCCTGTATCACATTGGTAAGTCTTTATGTTTGGGGACATTTTATTATACTATCTTGTGAATGATGATCGTTCTATATGCCTAATTTCCATGTAACCTGTGCCTGGGGAAGTTAAGAAGGAAACAGAGCCATGTGTAATATTCAGATTATCATATTAATTAGAATCTGAGGTACAAAAGCTGCATATTTTTGGCCGCAAACATCTTCCAAGACACAGTGGCAAACCTGGATTGATTACTGTTTATAATAGCAATAATCCTTCCAAAATCAGTCATTAGTGCAGTTAACAACTGATTTTACAGAGTTTCCACTGCCCTTGGCATTGCCTGAAGCGGTTTTCCAGCTTGTCATTAACCGTGGGTTACAATTGATTTCTTTGGGGCCTATTTAACAGAAATTTGATTTCAGTTCTGCACCCACTGAGCCTAATCATCATCCAGTAAACAAACACCTTTTTTCCCCCTAGGTTTTATTCTTCTTTTTTTTTAAAAAAAAAAAATCAACTTGGCGGACCATTCGATGGGATTGGAGCAAGAGAAAGCAATACTTCATGTGTAAGAAAGAGACCTACAAGTCCTCAGCGTAAGTTATTTTTATAGCACGCTTCAACTGACCTCTTCAGTTTCAAACGCATTTAAAAAGGGGGGGGGGGAAGAAGAAGATGCAGGCTGCAAAATATCCAGTCCACAAAGAGTTAGCTTTCCCTGTCTCTCTTTCTAGTGGTCAGTTGGATTTTTACCGACTGGATCTGCTGGGGTTAAACAAGTCGATCATCTCAAGAAGGTTGTATTAAATCAAAAAAAGAAAGAACCAATTCTTTAAGAAGAACAACATACAAAGATTTGGTGTCGGAGGAATCAAGTCACCTACTGAAGGACGAGGCAGCAAGATGTGTTTTCTTGAAAGCAAAAATGCCAAATCACCAGGCAAAAAGGGAGGGGAGTAGTATTTGTTATAATAATATAATATAATATAATTAATATAATATAATATATATAATATAATTAATATAATATAATATAATACAATTAAAATAACTATTAAAAACTTATTCTAATGCCAAATATTAAAAATATAATATATAATATAATTAATATAATATAATATAATATAATATAATATAATATAATATAATATAATATAATATAATATAATATAATATAATATAATAATAACTTTGTTATTATTTAATAACAGTTAGACCATCAAGTCTTGGCTGAATAATTTGGAATTTAACACAATCGCTTGCTAATATCTGCCAATCAAACTCCTAACACTATAAGACCAGGGACTGATAAAAAAAAAACTTGACAATGTGAAAAACATGATGAATTGCTGTCAAGGAAAGCTCATTCTGTACTTGAGATTAGGAAGTCTGGATTAAGAAAGAAAATGTTGTGTTAAAATATTAGCACGAAAACTGAGAATCTGAATGTCCTGGGAAGAACTGTGAGGAGATGAGAGGAGGGGAAGGGAGGAAAGGAGTGGGAGGGAGAGAGGAGGGAGAGGGATGGGGAGGGAGAGGGAGGGAGGAGGAGAGAGAGGGAGGAGAGGGAGGGAAGGGACAGGAGAGGAGGGAGGAGAGGGAGGGAGGGAGAGGGATGGGGAGGGAGAGAGGAGGGAGGGAGGGAGGAGGAGAGAAGGGAAGGAAGGGAGGGAGGGAGAGAGGGAGGAGAGGAGAGGAGGGAGGGAGAGGGAGGAGGAGGAGAGGGAGGGAGGAAAGGAGAGAGGAGGGGAGGAGAGAGGAGAGGAAGAAGGAAAAACTGAAGCAAAATAAATTTATGTAGCAGAGGAGGGCAGTGAAGTAATCAAAGCGACACTATCAATAGGGCATGAAGAAAATGTTCAAACATTCTGCAGACTCAGATCATACAATATCTCTGGTGTCTTAATAAAGATGATTCAAAAGTGAATGCTTACAAGATCCTGGATGATTGGAGGAAAATATGGACCAAAGCAATACTTTTATCACCATGTGTTTGCTGGTTACCTCGGAAAACTGATATCTACATAAGCGTTGATTGTCTGCAATTAATGCTTTCAAATGACCCTCTACAAGATTCCTGTGTAATAGGCTTGAGCCGTAAAATAGCTAATTGAATTTTTTTGTAGGTGGTTCACACCTGACAGTTTGAATGGCATGACCCCAATGCCATGTATTTTTTTCTCACTTGATCCTCTCTTGGTGACTCTCATCACCATTACCTGGATACCTGGGAATAGTATTATTTATTTATTTATTTATTTATTTATTTATTTATTTATTATTCAAATTTATATACCGCCCTATCTCCCGAAGGACTCAGGGCGGTTCACAGGCACATAAAACATTTGTATACAATTAAAATAACTATTAAAAAACTTATTCTAATGCCAAATATTAAAAATATAAATATAATATAATATAATATAATATAATATATATAATTAAAAATATAATATAATATAATATAATATAATATAATATAATAATATAATATAATATAATATAATATAATATAATATAATATAATATAATATAATATAATATAATATAATATAATATAATATAATATAATATAATAATAACTTTGTTATTATTTAATAACAGTTAGACCATCAAGTCTTGGCTGAATAATTTGGAATTTAACACAATCGCTTGCTAATATCTGCCAATCAAACTCCTAACACTATAAGACCAGGGACTGATAAAAAAAAAACTTGACAATGTGAAAAACATGATGAATTGCTGTCAAGGAAAGCTCATTCTGTACTTGAGATTAGGAAGTCTGGATTAAGAAAGAAAATGTTGTGTTAAAATATTAGCACGAGAAAACTGAGAATCTGAATGTCCTGGGAAGAACTGTGAGGAGATGAGAGGAGGGGGAAGGGGAGGAAAGGAGTGGGGAGGGGAGAGAAGAGGGGGAAGGGGGAGGAATAGGGAGGGGAAAGATGGGAGGAGAGAGGGGAAGGAGAGGGAGGGAAGGGACAGGAGAGAGGAGGGAGGAGGGAGGAGGAGAGGGATGGGGAGGGAGAGAGGAGGGAGGGAGGGAAGGATGGGAGGAGAGAAGGGAAGGAAGGGAGGAGGGAGGGAGAGGGAGGAGAGAGAGAGAGGAGGGAGGAGAGAGGGGAAGGGAGGGAGAGGAAGGGAGGAAAGGAGGGGAGGAGAGAGGAGGGGAGGAGAGAGGAGAGGAAGAAGGAAAAACTGAAGCAAAATAAATTTATGTAGCAGAGGAGGGCAGTGAAGTAATCAAAGCGACACTATCAATAGGGCATGAAGAAAATGTTCAAACATTCTGCAGACTCAGATCATACAATATCTCTGGTGTCTTAATAAAGATGATTCAAAAGTGAATGCTTACAAGATCCTGGATGATTGGAGGAAAATATGGACCAAAGAAATACTTTTATCACCATGTGTTTGCTGGTTACCTCGGAAAACTGATATCTACATACCGTATATACTCGAGTATAAGCCGAGTTTTTCAGCACGTTTTTTGTGCTGAAAAACGTCCCCTCGGCTTATACTCGGGTCTATACGGCTTATACTCGAGTTTTTTTTTTTTTTAAGCCCCTCGGCTTATACTCGAGTATATACGGCTTATACTCGAGTTTTTTTTTTTTGTTTTTTTCACATTTTACCGGACGGCGCGGGGAAGCCCTGCCGGTGCAGTGGGAGGGCGGGGCGGGGGGGCCGCCAGCCTTCTCAGCTGAGGGAGGAGGTTTCAACCGGTAGGTGCCTCATTTCCCACCCTCGGCTTATACTCGAGTCCCCAGTTTACCCCAGTTTTTGGGGTAAAATTGGGGACCTCGGCTTATACTCGGATCGGCTTATATTCGAGTATATACGGTAAGCGTTGATTGTCTGCAATTAATGCTTTCAAATGACCCTCTACAAGATTCCTGTGTAATAGGCTTGAGCCGTAAAATAGCTAATTGAATTTTTTTGTAGGTGGTTCACACCTGACAGTTTGAATGGCATGACCCCAATGCCATGTATTTTTTTCTCACTTGATCCTCTCTTGGTGACTCTCATCACCATTACCTGGATACCTGGGAATAGTATTATTATTTATTTATTTATTTATTTATTATTCAAATTTATATACCGCCCTATCTCCCGAAGGACTCAGGGCGGTTCACAGGCACATAAAACATTTGTATACAATTAAAATAACTATTAAAAAACTTATTCTAATGCCAAATATTAAAAATATAAATATAAATCTTAAAACCAAATTTAAAACCCCTATAAATTTAAAATCTATGAATTTAAAATCTAAGCCAGTCCTGCACAGATGAATAAATGCGTCTTGAGCTCGCGACGGAAGGTTCGGAGGTCCGGAAGTTGACGGAGTCCCAGGGGGAGTTCGTTCCAGAGGGTGGGAGCCCCCACAGAGAAGGCCTTTCCCCTGGGCGTCGCCAGACAACACTGCCTAGCTGACAGCACCCTGAGGAGTCCCTCTCTGTGAGAGCGCACGGGTCGGTGAGAGGTATTTGGTAGCAGTAGGCGGTCCCGTAGATAACCCGGCCCTATGCCATGGAGTGCTTTAAAGGTGGTTACCAACACCTTGAAGCGCACCCGGAAGGCCACAGGTAGCCAGTGCAGTCTGCGCAGGATAGGTGTCATACGGGAGCCACGAGGGGCTCCCTCTATAACCCGCGCAGCCGCATTCTGAACTAACTGCAGCCTCCGGATGCCCTTCAAGGAGCCCCATGTAGAGAGCATTGCAGTAATCCAGGCGAGACGTCACGAGGCGTGGTGACCGTGCATAGGGCATCCCGGTCTAGAAAGGCGCAACTGGCGCACCAGGCGAACCTGGTAAAAGCTCTCCTGGAGCGGCCGTCAAATGATCTTCAAAGACAGCCGTTCATCCAGGAGGACACCAAGTTGCGCACCCTTCCATCGGGGCCAATGACTCGCCCCAACAGTCAGCGAGGACTCAGCTGACTGTACCGGGATGCCGCATCCACAGCCACTCTGTCTTGGAGGATTGAGCTTGAGCCTGTTTCTCCCCATCCAGACCCGTCGGCCTCCAAGCACCGGGACAGCACTTGATAACCGTTGGGGTGGCCCGGTGTGGAAAAGTACAGCTGGGTGTCATCAGCGTACAGCTGGTACCTCACACGAAGCCACTGATGATCTCACCCAGCGGCTTCATATAGATGTTGAACAGAAGGCGAGAGGATCGGCCCTGCGGCACCCCACAAGTGAGGCGCCTCGGGCCGACCTCTGCCCCCGTCAACACCGTCTGCGACCGATCGAGAGATAGGAGGAGAACCACCGATAAGCGGTGCCTCCACTCCCAATCCCCCAACCGGCGCAGCAGGATACCATGGTCGATGGTATCAAAAGCCGCTGAGAGGTCTAACAGGACCAGGGCAGAGGAACATCCCTATCCCTGGCCTCCAGAGATCATCCACCAACGCGACCAAAGCCGTCTCAGTGCTGTAACCGGGCGGAAGCCGGACTGGAACGGGTCTAGATAGACAGATTCATCCAGGTGTAAGGGAAACTGATATGCCACCATACTCTCTACAACCTTCGCCACGAAGTGAAGGTTGGAGACCGGACGATAATTACCTCAAACAGCCGGGTCCAGGGAAGGCTTCTTGAGGAGGGGTCTCACCACCGCCTCTTTCAAGGCGGTCGGGAAGACTCCCTCCACCAAAGAAGCGCTTGTAATTGCCTGGAGCCAGCCTCGTGTCACCTCCTGAGTGGCCAGCACCAACCAGGAGGGGCACGGGTCCAGTAAACACGTGGTGGCATTCAACCTGCTCAACAACCTGTCCATGTCCTCGGGAGCCACAGGGTCAAACTCATCCCATAAAATGTCACCAAGACCGCCCTCCGCCGTCTCACCCGCGTCACTACAATTCTGGTCCAGACCATCCTGAAGCTGAATGATTTTATCGTATAGATAACCGTTAAACTCCTCAGCACGTCCCTGCAACGGGTCATCCCGCTCCCCCTGATGTAAGAGGGAGCGAGTCACCCGAAACAGGGCGGCTGGGCGGTTATCTGCCGATGCAATGAGGGAGGAGGCGTAGCTACGCCTCGCTTCCCTCAATGCCACTAGGTAAGTCCTAGTGTAGGACTTCACTAGTGTCCGATCAGCTTCCGAACGGCTAGACCTCCAAGAACTCTCTAGGCGTCTTCTCTGGCGCTTCATCCCTCGCAGCTCCTCGGAGAACCAAGGAGCCGGTTGGGACCTGCGCCAGGTCAGAGGCCGCAAAGGCACGACTCGGTCTAAGGCCCCCGCCGCGGCCCGTTCCCAGGCCGCAACAAGTTCCTCAGCCGAGCCGCGAGCCAGACCCTCAGGAAATGGCCCAAGCTCCGTCCGGAACCCCTCCGGGTCCATCAGGCGCCTGGGACGGAACCAACGTATCGGCTCCGTCTCCCTGCGGTGGGGAATAGCGGTCAGAAAGTCCAGGCGAAGAAGAGAGTGATCTGACCATGACAAAGGTTCAATGACTATTTCCTTCAAGTCCAGATCTCTCAACCACTGACCAGAGACAAAAATCAAGTCCAGAGTGCCACCCCCAATGTGAGTAGGGCCATCAACTACTTGGGTCAGGTCCAAGGCCGTCATGGAAGCCATGAACTCCCGAGCTGCTGTCGATGACGAGCCGGAAGATGGCAAGTTAAAGTCCCCCATGACTAAAAGTCTGGGGGTCTCAACTGCCACCCCAGCCAGCACCTCCAGGAGCTCGGGCAGGGCAACTGTCACGCAGCAAGGAGCCAGGTACGCGATCAGTAATCCCATCTGACACCTATGACCCCATCTCACAAAGAGGGATTCGCACCCAGCAATCTGAGGTACAGTGGTCTCCCTCGGCTCTAGGCTCTCTCTAATCACAACCGCCACCCCCCCACCCCTACCCTGAGCCCTCGGCTGATGGAATGCACGGAAACCCAGCGGGCACATCTCAACAAGGGGCACGCCCCCTTCCGTGCCCAGCCAGGTTTCCGTAACGCCTATAAGGTCCGCAGTGCCCCCCTGAATAAGATCGTGTATTAGGGGGGCCTTATTGACTACGGACCGTGCGTTGCATAACATCAGCCGAAGGCCCAGGCTCTGAGGGTCTTGACCATCCGGGGAACGGGAAAAGGACGGGGATCGGGCGCGCGATCGCCTGCAGACATCGACCGCGCGCCCCAAACGATATGATCCCCCCCTTCCGCCATATCTGGCCCTCCCACTTACCGTGCAAATCAGACCACCCTCACCAGCAGGAACGCAATCTCCCCCCCTAACCTCCGAACCCATTAAAGGACCGTCATGAGCATGCGCGAGGACTGGCTCCCCACCCGACGGGCTACCCCCAACACCCGCCCTACCCCTCCCACCCCTTAAAAAAGCCCTATCTAAAAAACCCCAAAGGCTCTTTTTTTTCGCATGCCACCTCTGTGGGTCCCAAGACCCGTCATTGAGGCCAGCCCTTGATAATGCGGCGGGCCATTCCTGCGTGGTTTCATGGTTTTGGAAAGAGGTTCCAACCTCAAATTGATATGTGAAGGGATACGAATAGACAGAAAGAAACTGATTCAAAAGAAGTCAGATAAGGAGGGAAGGAATGTGCTGAAATATTGTACAGTAGAGATGCAAAAAACAAAAACAAAAACAAATAAAAATATCCAAGGTACCTTAAAATTATTAACAGCAGCTGCCTGCAATTACTGCAGGTTCTAGTCCCACCAGGCCCAAGGTTGACTCAGCCTTCCATCCTTTATAAGGTAGGTAAAATGAGGACCCAGATTGTTGGGGGTAATAAAAGTTGACTTTGTATATAAATATACAAATAGAATGAAGACTATTGCTAACATAGTGTAAGCCGTCCTGAGTCTTCGGAGAAGGGCTGGATATAAATGCAAATTAAAAAAAAAATACTCTCCCAACTTACAGAAACTCTAGAACTAGAAGATGAAGTTAAATTGACACTCTGATCCTTACTATGGTGGAATGCCACAGGAGCTTTAGGGAATACCACTGAAATTGTTAGAGTTTGCAGCATTCCAACCCGCACAAAAGTGAACAATTCAGCAGGATTCATTTATATAAGAAACTGCTTTATATACAGTACCATACAGCAGAAGCTAGAATCCAGATTCACAGAATCAATAATCACAGAAGTTATATAATACAGAGGCACTCATATATACATACATACATACATACATACATACATACATACACATGGATCAGTGAACCTAAGCCATAGTCAGGCTTTGAGTCATCTGGGTCGCCAAACAGTCCCCATTAGCTGACCTGTTACCATGTCTATCCAAATTCATGAACTCTCACACACTGACAGAAATATGGCAAGCAACAGAAGCAGAATCTTTCTGACCAGGGAAGAGAAACAGAAGAAAGGTCCCTGGAGCCTGGTTGCTAAATTGAGTTGCAATACTGCACAGTCCGTTTTGTTTTAGTGGAAAATGACAAAACACAGCCTCAGTGTTTTGCTTCTCATAGTGATAGCAGTAGCACATCAACTTTGTAAATACCGCTCCATGGTGTTTGACAGCCCTATCTAAGTGGTTTACAGAATCAGCATATTCCCCCCCCCAACAATCTGGTTTCTCATTTTATTGACTCAGAAGGATGGAAGGCTGAGTCAACCTTGAGCCGGTCAGCATCGAACTGCTGACAGTCTGCAGAATTAGCCTGCAATGCTACATTCTAACCATTGTGCTACCATGGCTCATAGGCCAAGATCATGGCAAGTCATTTTCTGGTGTGATCAAAGAATATGCATGTGTGTATGTTTGGTATGTGTTTGTGTGTGTGTGAGTGAGTGAGTGAGAGAGAGAGAGAGAGAGAAAGCGAGAGGGAGGGAGGGAGAGGGAAGGGAAGGAGGGAGAGAGAAAGAGAAAGGGAGAGAGAGAGGGAGAAAGAGAAAGGGAGAGGGAAGGAGAGGGAGGGAGAGAGGGAGAAAGGAGGGACGGAGGGTGGGAAGGAGGGAGGAGAGGAAGGGAAGGAGGAGAGAGAGAGGAGGGAGGGAGAGAGAGAGGGGGGGGGAGGGAAGGAGGGAGAGAGAGGGAGAAAGAGAAAGGGAGAGGGAAGGAGAGGGAGGGAGAGAGGGAGAAAGGGAGGGGGGAGGGAGGGAAGGAGGGAAGGAGGGAGGGAGAGGGAAGGGAGGGAGGGAGAGGGAAGGAGAGGGAGGGAGAGAGGGAGAAAGAGAAAGGGAGAGAGGGAGGGAGGGAGGGGGAGAGAGAGAGAGACACACACAGAGAGAGACAGAGACACAGAGAGAAAGTATATTTTTCTGCTTATTTCCTGCAAATCTAGAAAGACAGGAAGTTTTAAAAAACAGAAGACCAATCTAAATATCTTTATCTTGTATGAAGAACTTAAGCAAAGCAGCTTCCTAACAAAATAAGTATAGTAATTAACCAAACTTGTACAAAGAACTTGCACAAAGAAAAAAAAAAGATTTGTTACTAAATCGGACTAAAACCAGACATGTCTGAATTAGATAGAGTTAATTGTTACAAGGAGACTGATTCATTATTTACATTCCTTTTATCAGCAACATTATTTGGATTTAACTTTAAAGGATTGGCAAGCAATGTGTGTTCTCCAGCTGGGCTATCGCATTAAACGGTTCTCTCTAAGGATAACAAAGAAAGATCTTTAAAAGGGTGTTACTCTTCTTCTAAATCTTTCTTAAGTAGCATTCATATTTGAGAAGATGAATAGAATAGAATAGAATAGAATAGAATAGAATAGAATAGAATAGAATAGAATAGAATAGAATAGATTTTTTTATTGGCCAAGTGTGATTGGACACACAAGGAATTTGTCTTGGTGCATATGCTCTCAGTGTACATAAAAGAAAAGATACGTTCATCAAGGTACAACATTTACAACACAAATGATGGTCAATATATCAATATAAATCATAAGGATTGCCAGCAACAAAGTTACAGTCATAAGTGGAAAGAGATTGGTGATGGGAACGATGAGAAGATTAATAGTAGTGCAGATTTAGTAAATAGTTTGACAGTGTTGAGGGAATTATTTGTTTAGCAGAGTGATGGCCTTTGGGAAAAAACTGTTCTTGTGTCTAGTTGTTCTGGTGTGCAGTGCTCTATAGCGTCGTTTTGAGGGTAGGAGTTGAAACAGTTTATGTCCAGGATGTGAGGGATCTGCAAATATTTTCACGGCCCTCTTCTTGATTCATGCAGTATACAGGTCCTCAATGGAAGGCAGGTTGGTAGCAATTATTTTTTCTGCAGTTCTAACTATCCTCTGAAGTCTGTGTCTTACTTGTTGGGTTGCAGAACCGAACCAGACAGTTATAGAGGTGCAAATGACAGACTCAATAATTCCTCTGTAGAACTGAACTGATGTAGAATGTTCAGCCTTGATTGATAGCTCTACTCATTGGGAGAGAGGCTGATGGTAGTCCTCGACTTAGAACGACAATTGAGCTCAAAACTTACGTTGCTAAACGAGACCTTTGTTGAGTGAGTGTTTGCCCCATTTTATGACCTTTCTTGCCCCAGTTCCTAAGTGAAACACTGCAGTTGTTAACTAAGCAGCGCGGCTCTTCAGTGAATCTGGCTTCCCCATTGACTTTGCTTGCCAGAAGGTCGTAAAAAGGGGATTGCGTGACCCCTGGACGCTGCAACCGTCATAAATATGAGCCAGTTGCCAAGTGGATCAGTTTTGATCATGTGACCATGGGGACAGGGCAACGCTTGTTAAAGCTGAGAAATAGACATAAGTCACTTATTTTCAGTGACGTTATAACTTCGAACGATCACTAAATGAACTGTTGTAAGTCAAGAAACCAATTCTACATGCCTTTTCGTTCCTTTAAGGGACCGAAATCTTTTTTTTTTTTTTTTTGCCACCATTTGGGGGAAAGGGAGTGGAGGACAATGACTGATTCTGTTCGATGTGAAGAACTCTAAGCCCTGCACTTCCAATATCAGAAGGCAAAAGAAAGACAGCAAGAGACAGGAGTTTGGTTACAAGCAGCGGAAAAGCAATAATCAGATGTCAGCCGTGACGATTCAGTCAGGAAACGAAAGCTCTTCAGATTGAAGAGATGGGCCTACAAGGAGACACACACCCCACTTTGCCAGAAAAAAGAGTCTAACAGCACCTTAATCATTAAACCACTGAGTATGCATTATAGTACGGTGCTGTTCTGTCCCCCTCGCCTCGCCTCCGTCCGAGCGATGACTTAATTAGCCAGCACTATCAGCTCTGGCAGCAAACTAGTGAGAGTCTGCCAAGTGTCTCTGTTATCGCCCTTGATGCTGATGAGTCAACAAACAGTACTTCAGCTCTTAGTTAAGCAGTTCATTTGCCTGGTACGAAGAGACACAGCAGCTCTTGCTGCCTTTATATCCTGTGGGGTGTGGCTCCATGACTCAGCAGTTCCTAGGCCTGCCCCACCCCTGCTTCTGTTGTTCCCGCCTCTCCTGCCTACGAAACCTAGGGTCCAACCAAGCCTGATTGCTGTCAGCTGGGTCTACAGGCGTGGCCTGGGGGGGAAAGAGTCAGGGGACAGAGGCCTCGTTATCTCTTCCACCTGGCCTGTTTCTGGCTCCTGGAGCTGAGCCAGGGAAGCCGGTGCTCCCGAGGTAAGTCCTGACGGCCCTTCCCCCTCACTTTCCAAGCCACTTTCTGGCAAGGGCCCGGCTCGGGGGTTGCAGACACAACAGGTACAGATGGAATCAGATGAATGGATAGCAG
Organism: Ahaetulla prasina; assembly: GCF_028640845.1. Taxonomy (NCBI): domain Eukaryota; kingdom Metazoa; phylum Chordata; class Lepidosauria; order Squamata; family Colubridae; genus Ahaetulla; species Ahaetulla prasina. The sequence goes on from NC_080543.1 coordinate 126,181,582, forward strand.
TGGTGAAATCTAAATTTCTTTCCTATCGGTTCTGTGGGTGTGGCTTGGTGGTGGGGATCATGTGACTAGATGGGCGTGGCTATGTGACTGGGGGATCAAAAGACAGAAACTCACAAACAATTGTCCTGCTGGAGCAGGACTACATGACCTCCAGATCCCTTCCAGCCCTGGATTATCCTCTGAAGCTGCATCTAGTGCCAGGTTTGTAGTCCTTCCTTCCTCTCCTTTTCCCTCCCTCCCTCCCTCCCTCCCTCTTTCTTTCTTTCTCTCTCTCTCTCTCTCTCTCTCTCTCTCTCTCTCTCTCTCTCTAACGACCCCCCCATTTTTTGCCTAGCAGGCTTCAGCTTGTTTACCTTTTAAAAAATGCTTTTAAAAGTAAAACAAAAAGCCTCTGAGGATCGTCAGAGCCTTGTTTTAACCCTTTAAAAGCATTTTTTACAACCTTTTTGGCTGATGAGGTTGTTAAAAAAATTCTTTTAAAAGTGAAAAAAAAAAGGCTCTGACGATTGTGTGGCTCAGCAGGGCATGAGGTGGGTGGGGCAGGGATTTTTTGCTACCGGTTCTCCGAACCACCTGCTGCCATTGCTACCGGATCAGCTGATCCAGTCCAAACTGGGAGCATTTCACCCCTGATGGGTAGATATTGTGTATTATGTTAAGAAAGGAGTTACTGTCACCAATGGGAAAGCAGAAAAGCTTCTTTAAACAAAAGCAAGGAGAACATTGAAAAGAAAGCAGAAGGGGTCACTTTTTGATAAACCACAAGATTTACAGCGCCTGAAGGATTTCCTCAGGACCACCTCAGGCTGGAGAGCATTCCAGGGAATAGAAAGGGAACTTACCAAATTTTTGGATGTTACTAAACTGGCAGGAATAGCCAACACCCTAAATGATAGGCTCAAAATCAGCAGTGAAAGTCAGCCGGCTCTATCCGGATCGCACCATCCGGTAACGCTGGCGGAGGGAAGCTCCGCTCACCTGCCAGGACGTCATAATGTCCCATTTTTGACCTTCTGTGCATGCACAGAAGACTCTGTGCATGCGTGGAGGAGGCGTGCACGCTCACATTTGCAAACTGGTAGCCAAGGTAAGAGAATATCACCCCTGTTCAAGATCCAGATGGATCTTGACAGACTTGAACACTGTGCCCTATCTAACAAAATGAAATTCAACGTAGAGAAAAGTAAAGTCTTACACTTAGACAAGAAAACACAAAAGTACACATATAGACTGGATAAAACCAGGCTTCATAGAAGTAACTGTGACAGGGGTCTGGGAGTCTTAGTGGGCAACCAATTAAATATGAGCCAACAGTGTGCATTGGCAGCCAAAAAAGCCAATGCAGTCCTGAATTGCATTAACAGAGGGATACAATCAAGATCAAGCAAGGTACTAATACCACACTATAAAGCCTTAGTAAGGGCACACCTACAATACTGCATCCAGTTTTGGTCATCACACTATAAAAAAGTTGTTGAGACTCTAGAAAGAATGCAGAGAAGAGCAACCAGGATGATTAGAGGACTGGAGACTAAAACATATGAAGAACTGTTACAGGAACTGGGCATGGCTAGTCTAGTGAAGAGAAGGACCAGGAGAGACATGATAGCAGTGTTCCAATATTTGAGGGGCTGCCACAGAGGGGAAGGGGTCAAGCTATTTTCCAAAGCACCTGAAGGCCAGACAAGGAACAAGGAGAGATTCAACCTAGAAATAAGGAAAAATTATATGACAGTGAGAGGAAGCAACCCATGGAACAGAAGTTGCCATCAGAAGTTGTGGGAGCTTCATCACTGGAGGCTTTCAAGGGGAGACTGGACTGCCATCTGTCAAAAATGGTGAAGGGTCTGCTTGGGCAAGGGTTGGATTAGATGACCTTAAAAGGTCAGCCCTATGTTTTTGTATCTTATAGATTGAGAAGGTGCAATAAATGTATATGTTTTTTAGAGCAGAGCAGAGCAGAGCAGAGCAGAGCAGAGCAGAGCAGAGCAGAGCAGAACAGAACAGAACAGAACAGAATAGAGAATAGAATGAGAAAGAGAAAAGAGAATAGAATAGAATAGAATAGAATAGAATAGAATAGAATAGAATAGAATAGAATAGAATAGAATAGAATTCAATTCTTTATTGGCCAAGTGTGATTGCACACACAAGGAATTTGTCTTTGGTGCATAAGCTCTCAATGTACATAAAAGCTATAAGTAATAAACCATAATCATAGTCATCATAAATACATTCATCATGAATCATAAGATACAACACTTAGTGACAATCAACATAAATCATACTGGGAAACTAAACAAAGCAATATAAGCTATAAGGATACAAGCAACAAAGAAGATAGGTAATAGGAAGGATGAGAAGAAGAATAGTGATACAGTCTTAGTAAATAGTTTGACAGTGTTGTGGGAATCAGTTGTTTAGCAGAGTGATGGCATGGGGGGGAAAAAGAAGAAGTTGACAAGATACATAACAAGCCCGCCTATTTACACGCAAAATGCCAGATGTGTGAACTGATTGAGTCTGTCCAGATCGTATTTTACTTCCATAGCCCATTTCCAGAGGGACCCACTCCCTCAAGATCTAAGAGGTTCCAAGACCACAAAGCAGGTCACGATCAGAATTCAAAGGCACAAACTCAAATAAGAGTTCATTACACCGTCTTGCATTTGGCAAACAGCAAACATTTCGCGTGGTCGATCCCACCGGCCAAGTGGCTTGTCCCCAATCTGAAGCCTTGGTCAGCCGCAAGACGAGAGGGTGGCTTATTTGCATAATTGGTGGCAGGAAGGGGATAAAATTGACTGGCTCCTAGACAGAGGAGATAACCTGTCACATTTTATCTTTGGTTTGTTATTATTTTCCAACCGAGAACAAAAGCCTTCGCTGTTCCTCCCTCCCGAGAGATTTGATCGAAAAGATAGTCAGTGCTGATCTAGGGGTTGGAGAGGGGGGGGAAAAAAGCTGCAGTGGAGTGGAGATTTTTGTCAGCACCTTAATCTCTGATTTGTAGAAGGTTGTTCTTTGGGATATTCGGTATGTCGGAGGATTGCCACCAAAGAGCCCTTCTGTTCTTTAATGGCAGTACTAAATCTTAACCAATGTGAGCATGAAAACTATTGTGCGACACTTGCGGAACATCTATCAAAGTTATATTTTCCCAAGCTCGGGGAAGGCAGCTGAATCATGCATGTTCTTGATAGGGCTCTGATCAGACTGATAAAGGCAGCTCAGCTTCAATCAGACCATTTTCTCCTTCTCCTTCTTTCTTTCTTTTTTTTTTTAAGGCGATGTTTTGAAACGCAAAGAGGAAATTCAAAGCTGAAGCTGTAGCCAAACAGCTCCCTTAACACTTTGATCAACCTGCGATTGACATCTCGCTGAAAACGTCTTGGTTTTATTAAAATGCTGGCATCTGAGATGGAGAGAGAGTCAACCGGAGTCACTGAAAATATAATCTGTAGGGTTTTTTGTTTTTTAGAAAAAGATTGTACAAACCACAACAACAGTTGTGAGAGACACCCCTTATCAAGTACTCTCTGTCTCTCTATTCTCTCTCTCTCTCTGAGAGAGAGAGGGAGGGAGTAAGTATATAGTATATAATTGGTATAGACCAATTCTCAAATACAGCTCATCTGTCTGGAACCCACACTGCATATCGGACATTAATACTGAGAGAGTCCAGAGATATTTCACGAGAAGAGTCGTCCACTCCTCTGCTCGCAACAAAATACCTTATGCCACCAGACTTGAAATTCTGGGTTTAGAAAATTTAGAACTACGCCGCCTTCGGTGTGACCTGAGCATAGCTCATAAAATCATCTGCTACAATGTCCTACCTGTCAATGATGACTTCAGCTTCAACCGCAACAATACAAGAGCACACAATAGATTCAAACTTAAATTGAACTGCTCCAAACTCGATTGCAAAAGATATGACTTCAGTAGCAGAGTTGTTAATGCCTGGAATGTACTACCAGACTCTGTGGTCTCAGAATTCACTTTTTCTGTTATCTTCGTAAATTAGAATAGAATAGAACAGAACAGAACAGAACAGAACAGAACAGAACAGAACAGAACAGAATAGAATAGAATAGAATAGAATAGAATAGAATAGAATAGAATTTTTTGTTGGCCAAGTGTGATTGGACGCACAAGGAATTTGTCTTGGTGCATATGCTCTCAGTGTACATAAAAATAAAGATACGTTCATCAAGAATCAAAATAGAATATATGTTACATCTTTACCTAAGCTACTTAAGCATATGGAGTGAACACTGACAGACATTTATGAGTGAATATGAAAGAGAGTGAGGCGGGCCATTTATTATATTCTCTGTGAAGAGAAAAATGTGTTCTATTAATCAAACCAAGTAATTGTCAATGTGTAGCTTTCTTAAGCGAGCAGCTTGCTTTGCAAATATAATTCACGGGCCACTGAATTACAGAAGTATAAAAGGCAGAGAGTGAAGGCACCCTTATTAAGAAGATACCTTTTATATGCTATAGTTAGCTTACTTTCCCCTTCTTCTTTAGGAGTTTTATCGTGGCTAACTATTTTCTCAGTTTTTCACTGTCTGAGCTGAACAGCCTCTTGATCCTTTTTCACACATTGTTTCACACAAGGCCCTCAAGTGTCTGCAGAAATTAATATACACTCTTTCTGTGGATTTCCAGACATTCGATAGAAAAACAGAAGGCTTTCCAAGACAAAATGGAAGTGACATCTTTTGTCAGTAAATTTATTAGTGATAATTCCTTCAGCGGAGGAAGAATTACAAGCATTTTTATTAGCCAAAGATACAGTTTGGCTATTGAATACATAAAGGTACAGGTTCCCCTCACACATACGTGCTAGTTGTTCCTGACTCTAGGGGGCGGTGCTCATCTCTGTTCCAAAGCCGAAGAGCCAGCGCTGTCCGAAAATATCTCCGTGGTCATGTGGCCAGCATGACTAAATGCCAAAGATGCATGGAGTGCTGTTACCTATTTTTCTACTTGCATTTTTTATGTGCTTTCGAACTGCTAGGTTGGCAGAATCTGGGACATGTAATGGGAGCTCACCTCGTTACGCGGCACTAGGGATTCGAACCGTGGAACTGCCGACCTTTCAATCATCTTAGACACTGAGCCACCACGTCCCCTTATTGAATACATAAAGCCACTTTATTATTTTTGTAAAAAATAAAAAAACATCAATGATATTGTCTATTTTTGGACAGAGTCATCACTGGATATGTTATGAAATGAATCCACCAGCCAGCTCTAAATTCAGGCTGAATTCCCATTTTCGGTGGGGAGGGCATCAGAATCACTAAGAGTGGAAAGCCAGTTTGGTTATTCAGATGGCATTGTAGGTGATATTCACTTACCTTCACTACCGGTCCGCAAATGTCAGTTTTGGAAGGCAATTTTCTTTTTGCTTCTTAACTGCCACATATTTTAGCTGTTGAAGTTGGGAGGGGGTTGTTGTTGGAGTGGTAGAAAGTTAGTCATAACAACAGTCCATATTCAAGGACATCCTGCGTCTGATGTAGACTGCCTGAAGACTTTATGTTGTGACTCCAGCCCCCGAACCTGGCCCCATGCCCGGAAGTGACTTAGAGCTGGGCCTGCTGCCAGAAAGTGACTTGGACAGTGAGGGGGAAGAGCCATCACGTCTTACCTCGGAAGCACTGGCTTCCCTGGCTCAGCTCTAGGAGCCAGAAACAGGCCAGGTGGAAGAGATAATGAGGCCTCCGTTCCCTGACTCTTCCCCCCCAGGCCACGCCTCTAGACCCAGCTGATGGCAATCAGGCTTGGCTGAACCCTAGGTTCCATAGGCAGGAAAGGCGGGAACAACAGAAGCAGGGGTGGGGCAGGCCTAGAAAATGCTGAATCATGGAGCCACACCCCACAGGATATAAAAGGCAGCGAGAGCTGGTGTGTCTCTTTGTAACAGGCAAATCCACTGATTGACAAGAGCTGAAGTTTGTAACTCACCAGCATCGTGGAAGATAACGAGGGCTCTTGGCAGACACTGGCTCTTTTGCTGCCAGAGCTGATAGTGCCGGCTAATTAAGCCATCATTCGGACGGAGGAGGAGGAGGACAGAACACTGTATCCAATTGAGCGTGAAGAGTTGATTGGACAATGTGATGAACTTGTGGGTGAGGGGCAGGGCTGTGAACTGTCAACTGGGTGTGGAAAACCTGGAAGCTTTCAGTTTCGGGTTTTCCCAGTTGTGCCAACATGACATCTCTAATAAATTGGAACTGTGAGGAACCTCAAGCCTCAGAGCTTTATTTCGGTTGGGGTGTTCCTTGGAACCCTGACAGCAACGCTGACAGCAACGCTGAGCATGTGCACCATCTCTGCAGAGCCTTCCACACATACACAGAGTGTCAAAAACAGGATGTGATGAAATCCGGACAGGTGGGCGGAGCCTCCCACAACGGCTGCTATTGGTTCTCTCAAACCGGATAGAACCAGCCGAATGCCACCACTGATTGTGAGGTTACTTATTAAAAAGAAGGCTTTTAAAACTGGGTCCAATGTTTCCAAAACCCATTTCACATTTGGCTCCAAAAGGACAGCGGCATTCTCCATCTTCTCTCTGCTAGGAGAGAGCGCTCCAAATAAAAGGAGAAAACTCAATTATAATTAAGGACAATGGTTTTATACCACCCTAGCAATAATTATAGGATTCCTGGATGCATTTTCCATTCTTGTTACTGTAAGCAAGAACGGGGTTGCTCATAAATGTGGCTGAATCATCTTGGTCTTAATTATAAAAAAATCCCTGGTCAATTCAAGTCAGGCAGAAAACTTTTCTGCAGAGTTGATGAGCACATTAAATCACAACTTGCAATGTTGGAATGAAGATGAATGACAGATGAGATTACTGGCCGCCTTCACTTCTTGCTAGATCCCTTCAGCCTGCCCAATGTTGATCTGGGATCTTGGTTACTAGAAGCTGACAGCCATAGGCCATTGTCCCCATTATTTTAGGTTTCTTACAATGCCGTGCTTCTAAAGTTGTTTGTTTATGTGGTCCTGCAGTAAGAGGAAGAATGAATCTGAATGAACAAGCATACAAAGGTGGGAACTTTCTTCCATTGAGGTCCACACTTCCTTTCCTGTTTCTGAAGGCTGCAGCACAGTGGTGAAATGCAGCTGGCTCTATCCGGCTCGCGCAAGCTGGTAGCACCAGTGGTGGATGGTTAGGTGAGCCGGTAGCGCGGCGGTGGGAGGCTTCGCCCCCCACAAACTGGGACACCATCATGTCCCAGTTTTGATCATCTGTGAATACACAGAAAGCTTCCCCTGAAACTGGGATGTTGTCACGTCCCGGTTTTGACCCTCTGCGCATGTGCAGAAGGCTTTGCGCATGCACAGATGACATTGCGTGCATGAGTGGAGCGTGCAAGCATGAAGCGCATGCACATTACTGAACCAGTAGAAGAAGTAAGTGCATTTTTCACCTACTGCAGCATTGCTATTGTGAGAGTGAATGGAAAGGAAGGGTAGAGTAGGGAAGGGTACAGAAGGGAAGGGAAGGGTAGAATGGTGTGGGAAGGGGAGGAGAGGGAAAGGGAAACGGAGGGAGGGAGGGAGGAGGGAGGGAAGGAAGGAAGGAAGGAAGGAAGGAAGGAAGGAAGGAAGGAAGGAAGGAAGGAAGGAAGGAAGGAAGGAAGGAAAGGAGAAAGACAAGGGAAGGCAGGCAGGCAGCAATAAGGTGCTGAAGCTGACCTGGCTGTTTGCTATTTGCTGCAAGGATATGTCAGAGTTTGCAGCAGCAATCACACCCAAGAAGCACACACAAGTAACTGATTCAGCAGGATTCAATAATTTCTCTTTATATATAATATAACACATGAAGTAAATGCAGGTTTTGCAACGTGGAAGGCAAATACAAGCAAAACACAAGCAGAGGAGAGGAGTCTCTAAGGAGAAATTTCCTGACAGTTAGAACAATTAATCAGTGAAACAACTTGCCTGCAGAAGTTGTGAATGCTCCAACACTGGAAATCGTTAAGAAAATGTTTGTCTGAAATGGTGTAGGGTTTCCTGCCTGGGCAGGGGGTTGGACTAGAAGACCTCCAAGGTCCCTTCCAACTCTGATATTATTATAGTTTCAGTTTCAGTTTTAGTTTAGTTTAGTTTAGTTTCAGAGCAGCATGTAGCTTTAGTACAGAACAGTGGAGCTAAGCCACAGCCACAGCCAGGCTCCTTGCGGTCTCCTTCCTTGTTGTTCACACAGCAAATACTGTTTCAGTTTCCAAACAGCCCTCAATTCTCTCACACACTGACAGGATGCTAGCCAGATGAATACTTATGGATGCTGGTGGGCAGAGGCAGGTTTTTTTTTTCCTATTTTTCTCTCCAAAAACTAAGGTGCATCTTATACTCCGGAGCATCTTATACTCTGAAAAATATGATAGTTTACTTTTTCAGTGTCCAAAGGAATATGAGATGTGGCTGAATTCAAAATCCCGATTCAGTTTCTAAATAAGATTTCAACTTCAACACACTGAGGTTTCTGGAACGAGATCTGGAATTCCTGACTGAACATGGGGAAATTCTGTAAAAAAAACAAACAAACCCCAAAACAAAACGAATACTTCTTCTGGAAACTCACTTTTGCCAAGAAAAAAAAAAGGTGAGGGGTTGACTGAAATAGCATCCATTAAGTGTTAATTAAAATGGCAATTTCATTTCATATTATGTTCAGCTGTGCCATTCCGACATTCACACTTGTATAACTGTGACCCAATCTGTCGGCGTGCGTTTCCTTCTAACTTCACAATTTCATTATTTCACAACTTTGCCATTCTGCTTCTAGTGATTTAGGAGAGAAAATGACACGCGAGGGCAAATATGTGCAAAGTGCTAGCATCTGGAAACACAGTTGGTGACAATGAATATGTTGTAAATTACATTAATATTACAGAAACAGAGAACTGGAATGTTTTATGGTTAGCATTAAAAATAAGGATCACATCATCTCTCTCTCTCTCTCTCTCTCCATCCCTCCCTCCTTCCCTCCCTCCCCCTCTCTCTTGCATCCTACAAGGAATATATTGTTCCATTTTTATCTTAGGCTTCTTAAATCATCATCATAATGAATGTGAAATCTCGCAGAAGCTACTAATGCTATCCTGTAAGGAAAAAGCTGCCAACTTCTTTATGTAAAGGTAAAGGTTCCCCTCATACATATGTACTAGTCATTTCCAACTGTAGGGGGCAGTGCTCATCTCCATTTCAAAGCCAAAGAGCCAGTGCTGTCTGAAGCCGTCTCCGTGGTCATGTGGCCGGCATGACTAAATGCCAAAGGTGCACGGAACGCTGTTACCTTCCCACCAAAGGTGGTCCCTATTTTTCTACTTGCATTTTTACGTGCTTTCGAACTGCTAGGTTGGTAGAAGCTGGGACAAGCAATGGGAGCTCACCCCATTACACGGTTTTAGGGATTCGAACCGCTGAACTGCCGACCTTTTGATTGACAAGCTCAGGGTCTTAGCCACTGAGCCATCTTTTGGCCCTGTAAAGTTTTGAGTCCAGTTCCCAAAATTTATCCTGCACTTGTTAGTAAATTTTAACTTGTAATGCAATAGTAAGATATAGCAAATAAGTGTACCAGATATAGTTTTATGCAGTTATTTCAAGTTAATTTAATTATATCAGATTTTCTGAAAAGTCTTTTTTTTTTATTAAAAAGGCAACTTTACTGTTTGTTTGTTTTTTGAGGAGGAAGAAGACATTTGGTTTCTCATCCAATAAACTTCATCAGCAGTTGTAAAGCTTCTTGGATGAGAAGTCAAGATTCTTCTTCTTCTTCTTCTTCTTCTTCTTCTTCTTCTTCTTCTTCTTCTTCTTCTTCTTCTTCTTCTTCTTCTTCTTCTTCTTCTTCTTCTTCTTCTTCTTCTCCTCCTTCTCCTCCTCCTCCTCCTCCTCCTCCTCCTCCTCCTCATCCTGTCTGGTTGCCCTTTTAGTTAAAAAAAAACCAACAACACTTTTGAGGCAACCATGGATGACTGAGAATCGCCATAGACATATATTAATCAATGGCATCACCAAGTATTGTGGGCCCAATTGGCAAAAGAAAGCTCAGGACCATATACCGTCGCAGACGGTGTTGACAGGGGGGCAGAGGTCGGCCCTGAGGTGCCTCACTTGTGGGGTGCCGCAAGGGTTGATCCTCTCGCCCCTTCTGTTCAACATCTATATGAAGCCTCTGGGTGAGATCATCACTGGTTTCGGTGTGAGGTACCAGCTGTACGCTGATGACACCCAGCTGTACTTTTCCACACCGGACCACCCCAACGAAGCTATCGAAGTGTTGTCCCGGTGTCTGGAAGCCGTACAGGTCTGGATGGGGAGAAACAGGCTCAAGCTCAATCCCTCCAAGACAGAGTGGCTGTGGATGCCGGCATCCCGGTACAGTCAGCTGCAGCCGCGGCTGACTGTTGGGGGCGAGTCATTGGCCCCAATGGAGAGGGTGCGCAACTTGGGCATCCTCCTGGATGAACGGCTGTCCTTTGAAGATCATTTGGCGGCTGTCTCCAGGAGAGCTTTTTACCAGGTCCGCCTGGTTCGCCAGTTGTGCCCCTTTCTAGACCGGGATGCCCTATGCACAGTCACTCACGCTCTCGTGACGTCTCGTCTGGATTACTGCAATGCTCTCTACATGGGGCTCCCCTTGAGGTGCACCCGGAGGCTCCAGTTAGTTCAGAATGCAGCTACACAGGTGATAGAGGGAGCCCCTCGTGGCGCCCATGTGACACCTCTCCTGTGCAGACTGCACTGGCTACCTGTGGCCTTCCGGGTGCGCTTCAAGGTTCTGGTGACTATCTTCAAAGCGCTCCATGGCATAGGGCTGGGATACTTATGGGACCGTCTGCTGCTACCGAATACCTCTCACCGACCCGTGCGCTCTCACAGAGAGGGACTCCTCAGGGTGCCGTCAGCCAGACAGTGCCGGCTGGCGACACCCAGGGGAAGGGCCTTCTCTGTGGGGGCCCCCACCCTCTGGAACGAGCTTCCCCCAGGACTTCGCCAACTTCCCGACCTTCGAACCTTTCGCCGCGAGCTTAAGACACATCTATTTATTTGCGCAGGACTGGACTAGATTTTAAATTCAAATTGGTTTTAATGGGGATTTTATTATTTTTATTGCCATTTTTAATTATTCGGCCATTTGTAATAAGTTTTTTAATGGATGTTTTATTTGTATTCATATGTATATTTTTATCTGGCTGTGAACCGCCCTGAGTCCCTAGGGAGATAGGGTGGTATAAAAATACAAAAAATAAATAAATAAATAAATAAATAATAGGTTGGAAACATGTAGTAAAGGCTTTTATCCTGCAGTGGATAGACAATGACTAAAATGATAATAGCAATAGCAATAGCACTTAGACTTATATACCATTTCACAGTACTTTACAGCCCTCTCTAAGCAGTTTACAGAACCAGCACGTTGTCCCCAACAATCTGGGTCTTCATTTTCCCAACCTCAGAAGGATGGAAGGCTGAGTCAACCTTGAGCCTGGTGAGATTCGAACTGCCAAATTGCAGTCAGCTGGCAGTCAGCAGAAGCAACCTGCAGTATTGCATTCTAATCCACTGTGCCACCACAGCTAATGATGTCCTAATACATGAGGTGTTCAGGGACAAGATAGGGTCAAAAATTGTTTGCTCACCCATTCCGATACATTTGGCAGCGCCAAAAACTGATTAGGCATTGAAACAGCCATTCAGTCAAATTTTTAAACCACTGCCAAATACCAGGTAATCATCAATTTACAACAGTTCATTTAGTGACCATTCAAAGTTGTAACTGATCTGAAAAAAAGTGAGGACCATTTTTCACACTTCTGACCATTGCAAGCATCTTGTGATCAAAATTCAGACCCTTGGCAACAACTCATACACACACACACACACACACACACACACACACACACACACACACATAATAATAATAATAATAATAATTATTATTATTATTATTATTATTATTATTATTATTATTATTATTATTATTATTATTATTATTATTATTATTATTATTTAATTTTTATACCGCCCTTCTCCCGAAGGACTCAGGGCGGTGAACAGGCAGATAAAATAATACAATACATTTCAATAAAAAACACTATTTAAAAAACTTATTCCAATAGCCTAAATTTAAAATACAATACAAAATATAAAATAAACCCCAATAAAATCCATGTTTAAAAACCCTATTAAGCCAGTCCTGCTCAGAAAAATAGATATGTTTTAAGCTCGCGGCGAAAGGTCCGGAGGTCAAGAAGTTTTCGAAGACCTGGGGGAAGCTCATTCCAGAGGGTAGGTGCCCCCACAGAGAAGGCTCTCCCCCTGGGGGTCGCCAGCCTACACTGTTTGGCTGACGGCACCCTGAGGAGGCCCTCTCTATGGGAGCGTACCGGCCGGTGGGAGGCATGTGGTAACAGAAGGCGGTCCCGAAGATATCCCGGTCCTATGCCATGGAGCGCTTTAAAGGTGATAACCAACACCTTGAAGTGCACTCGGAAAACCACAGGCAGCCAGTGCAGCCTGCGCAGGATCGGTGTTATATGGGAGCCACGAGTGGCTCCCTCTATCACCCGCACGGCTGCATTCTGAACTAACTGAAGTCTCCGGGTGCACCTCAAGGGGAGCCCCATGTAGAGAGCGTTACAGTAGTCCAGGCGAGAAGTGACGAGGGCGTGAGTGACCGTGCATAAGGCATCCCGGTCTAGAAAGGGGCGCAACTGGCGGACCAGGCGAACCTGGTAAAAAGCTCTCCTGGAGACGGTCGCCAAATGATCTTCAAAAGACAACCGTCCATCCAGGAGAACCCCCAGATTATGCACCCTCTCCATTGGGGCCCATGATTCGCCTCCAACAGTCAGCCGCGGTTGCAGCTGACTGTACCGGGATGCCGGCATCCACAGCCACTCAGTCTATGACGGTTGCAGTGTCCCAGGGTCACGTGATCCCCTTTTGTGACCACCTGACAAGCGAAGTCAATGGGGAAGCCAGATGCACTTAACAATAACGTTAAATTAAATTTTAATTTAAATTAAGTTAACAACTTCAGTGATCCACTTAACAACTGCAGCAAAAAAAAGGTTGTAAAATGGGACAAAAACTCACTGAAAGACAGTCTGGGTTACCAACAGAAATTTTGGGCTCAGTTAGAGTCATCAGTTAAGGACTACCTGTAACCTTGGTTCTTTCTTGAAATACCGTATATACTCGAGTATAAGCCGAGTTTTTCAGCACGTTTTTTGTGCTGAAAAACATCCCCTCGGCTTATACTCGAGTATATACGGCTTATACTCGAGTTTTTTTTTTTCTTCTTTTTTTCACATTATACCGGATGGCGCAAACTTGGCGGGCTTTTGCATTAGCGCGGGGAAGCCCTGCCGGTGCAGTGAGAGGGCGGGGCGGGGGAGCCGCCAGCCTTCTCGGCTGAGGGAGGGAGGGTTTCCCCGACCGGTAGCTGCCTCATTTCCCACCCTCGGCTTATACTCGAGTCCCCAGTTTACCCCAGTTTTTTGGGGTAAAATTGGGGACCTCGGCTTATACTCGGATCGGCTTATATTCGAGTATATACGGTAGTTCTGATATTTATTTATTTTTTATTTTATTTTATTTGTCAACAAATACAAGAAAACAAGTAACAGAGAAGACACAGACATGGATGCATGAATTATTTTTGGCACAAAACGAAAAAGGATATAAATTGGCAAAACATAGTCAAAAACACATAGAAGGATTACATATAATTGGGAACAGTAGGAGAGGGTTTTTGAGATCTTATGCACTGGTGATCTTATGCACACCCCCTTATGTTGTTGAGTACCCGCATGGAAAAACCAGCCATCAGTAAATATTGTATGACCAAACTCTGTTTTATTATCTTGGTTTCTTATTCAGTGACAAGCAGATTTCGTTCTAGGTGGAGATTAGGAGGAGGAGATAAAATACGGTAGAAAATACTTGGATCAAAAGGAAAACTTAATTTTCTGCCATCTGGCATTTTCATTTGTGCATCTCGCCTGGTTTCCAAATTCTTATTGGAAAAAAAAAAAGTAATGCCTTATCCTCTACCCCAAATAAAATCTTAGAAATCCAGCAAAATGGAGAAGATGGTTCTTTAATTTCTTCTTAACATTTTAACACTTTCCACTGTTGTCCAGTGAATTACATGAATTGCCCACAGCTTTGCCCTTGGACTCACCAAGGCTACATTCATCCCATCACAATAGATAAGTGTATTTTTCTCTTTGGCCTGCAAAATCAAAGAAAACAAGAAAGCATACAGAACCTATTCATAATTTTTATGCTTGTACAGATCAGTCTTATTTATGTAGGTAGCTATCAATATAATAAACCCCATTAATTATTTTTAATAACAACTGGCTTTTTTGTTAAGTATCTTGCTTATTCTGCCTCATGAACTAGCATTAGCCGATTTTGCACTCTGGCTTAGTATCACATTTCCCTAAGTGTATTATTACCTTGTATTTATCTAAATTAATTTCTGTGCTCTCTTGACCTTTTTTTATGTCAACTGTATAATCTATCAATCAAATGCCAGCTGGAGTTTTCCCACAAATCATGTCAAATTTTTTCTGCATTGCAGTGTCCATTGTATGTATGAGCATGTGGATTTACCCTTACCTGGAAAGAAAGTGATAGCTGAATACTTATTAATCTCAATTCACATTGACTAAGAAGATCAAGTGTAATTTTTCTCTCTTGGGTCTCCAAGTGTGAAACTAAGAGATAGGGGGGAAAAGTAGTATTTTATAGGCAGAAGAATAAGAAAGGAAGACTGATATGAATGAAGTTGCATTGTAAAACAGGCCTATAGAGTTCTCAAAAGAGCTTACAAAATAACTAGGTAAAAACCATTTAAGCAATGATTGGTATGAATCCTAAAGAGATGGAGATGGGGGGGGGATAGATAGATAGATAGATAGATAGATAGATAGATAGATAGATAGATAGATAGATAGATAGATAGATAGATAGATAGATAGTAGACAAATGATATTAATAGAGAGGTGGTGAGAGATAAATGATAGAAAGATTGATAGAGAGATACAGAGAGACAGGGTGGGAGAGGGAGAGATGGAGATAGATAAAGAGACAAGAGAGGGAGGGAGAGAAAGAGAGAGAGGGTGGGAGAGGGAGAGAGGGAAATGATAGATAGATAGATGATAGATAGATAGATAGATAGATAGATAGATAGATAGATAGATAGATAGATAGATAGATAGATGATAGATGGTAGATGGTAGATGATAGAGATAGAGACAGACAGACAGACAGACAGACAGACAGACAGAAATAGAGATAGATAGACAGATATAGACAGACAGATAATAGACAAATGATATTAATAGAAAGGTGGTGATAGAGACAAATGATAGAGAGATTGATAGGGAGATACAAAGGTAGAGAGGGAGGGGGCGAGAGAGAGAGAGGGAGGAAGAGAGAGAGAGGTCTGCACAGGCATGCAAACTTTGCCTTTTTCATTTTTTTTAAAGACTCCACAGTGAAAACACAACTCCCCTAAGGAGCTCTCCTAGGTTCTGAATATGCTGATTCCGTATTGTCAGTTTAGTTATTTTTATAACTTTCTACTCTGGCATTATTACAGCTTGCTGTCATAGCTCAAAGGAGATATTTTGCAACCTCATATTTAGGCAAGGTTGCGGGACATAATTTTTGACCTTCAACAATACAACAGTGTGAGAGAAACTGTCTTTTTACTCCCCGGACAAGCTCTCAGTGGAAGAGATCCTGCCGTACAAGAATGACCTTTTAAGAGGATAACAGTCACTAAATGGTGCTTAGCAAGACACAGCAGGTAACCTTGGCTGATCTCAAAAACCCTAAGCAAGGTTTAGTACTGGTAGGACTTGGCTAACAACACCATCACAAAAAAATCATATATATATTTTTTAAAAAATCCCAGCAGAAAGGCAAAATGAATTCTACGCTGTTGTCAAGAAACCTGTAGGGATAATCAGAAAATGAGTTTCAACATACAAACATGTCCATACATGAACAAATCTGGATACAAGACCTCAAGTTATACCCAAAGAGAAAGAGAAAATTGCCAGCTGGTTTCCATCCATCTGACATAACTTGGGAGTGGCCCAGAAGTCTCCAACTGTTGATGTCTGATAGAAAACGTCCATCTGGCAAGGCTGCAGAGGGCAGGGATGAATGACAAGGCAACAGGTTAATTCAAGGCAAACAGTACAATTGTAAGGCAAAGTCCATGGGGAGGGACTCTAGACCCTGCCTGTCTTGAGAGAGATCTGATATTTTTAAATTTCAACAAGTTTCGGAACAATAAATTATCTCAGACAATGTTGTGACCTAGGCCCAAGTAGTTATTACCAGACACAATCAGTCCTAAACAAACGTCTTTTATTAGAAGAGTTGAGAATTACTTCATTCTCAGCTTAGTCCAAATTAAGTCCAAAACAAAATCATTCAGAGCCTTATCACAAACCTTTGTCTTCTTTGGCACCCTGCCAAAGGCTTTTCTTGGCAAAGCCCCACGAAGTTCAGAAACAAGAGACGATGGCTAGAAACAAATGTAGCTATGAAGAGCCCAAGAGCCATTGCTGCTCTTTTAAGCCTTATGGGAGGGGTCAATCATTTCCTGGCCTTACTCCTGAGTCATCCTTTTTGCTTTAGCTGCTCTTGCCTTCTGGCAGCTCTTTGCATGCACGTAGTAGGAACAGGCTCCTCCTGTTCCTCTACCTCTCTGCTGTCCACCTCTGGAGGCTCTGGAGTCCATGAATTGCTCCCAGATGGCCCTGGCCCCATCCTCTGCCTCTGATGCAAAGCCCTCGTCCGGGCCTTCCCCAGAGTCCAGGACTGGCCCATTGTCCTCCCCAGCCTCCTCACTGTCCGACTCTGCTGCTAGCTCCGCAGGCTGCTGGTGAATCACAACAGACAAAGGCTGCTAGAAATTGGGCACATGTGGTTGCTCCATTCCTGGATATTTTAAAGAAGAGATTGGACAGTCATTTGATCAGAATGGTAAGGTCTCCAGCTAAAGCAGGGAGTTTGACTATAAGAGCTCCAAGGTCCCCTTCAACTCAATACTCTGTATTCTATTCTAAGTAAAGACTTCATCTATTTTCATGAAATTCTAAAAGAGATAGAAATAGAATAACAGAGTTGGAAGGGACCTTGGAGATCTTCTAATGCAACCCCCTGCTTAGGCAGGAGACCCTACCCCACTTCAGAGAAATGGTTATCCAATATCTTTTTTAAAACTTCCAGTGTTGGAGCATTCACAACTTCCAGAGGCAAGTTTTTCCACTGGTTAATTGTTCTCACTGTCAGGAAATTTCTCCTTAGTTCTAAGTTGCTTCTCTCCTTGATTAGTTTCCACCTATTGCTTCTTGTCCTGCCCTCAGGTTCTTTGGAGAATAGCTTGACTCCCTCTTCTTTGTGGCAGCCCCTGAGATACTGGAGCACTGCTATCATGTCTCCCCTAGCCCTTCTTTTTATTAGACTAGACATACCCAGTTCCTGCAACCGTTCTTCATAAGTTTTAGCTTCCAGTTTTTAGCCTCAAGAGGCACAGCACTATTGCATCAACTTCTCAAGCAAGTTCCAGCGAATTCAAATTTAATGCAGGTGAGTGTGTGTGTATTTTCATTTAGTGTTCCACAATTTTGCTCCTAGAAGCATAAAGAATTGATAGGTTTATCATTATTTCTTCAATTTATACCCTACCTTTCTAGTCAACTGGGTAAGGAAGGCAACTAATAATAATTAAAATGCAGAACATAAAAAGTAAACAAAGTGAGAGAAATTTAAATTAATGCTACGTATAATTGGATTACTATTACCTTATAACATGGTTCTGCTAGTGCCAGGTATGATATGCCTGTTTTGCATAAGGAATATAATTCATATAAACCTCTGAATATTTTTTATTAAGGAAGTGTATGTGCCAATGTTAACGGTTCTTGGACAACTTGCAATAATCCAATCAAACCAACGTTAGAAGCACAACTAAGGTAACCTACAACAATGTCATATTTGTTTATTGAGAGAATTATTGGCCCTAGCTGTGTGGAGAAATCAATACAAACCTTTCACTTCCTTCATGTTGCAGATGTCGTTCTCAAATGGATGAAATGATGATGATAGGATCTTGGAGTTTTAGTGGACAATCAATTAAATATTTATTTTATTTTATTTATTTTATTTTATTTGAATTTATATCCTGCCTTTCTCCGAAGACTCAGGGCGGCTTACACTGTGTTTGTTGTGCCTCACTCGCTCCCCCCGACGCAGCCGGGCCCCTCTTATCTCCTGCCAGACGCTGATAGTGCTGAAGAATGTCCTGGCATGCCTCCAGTCCCCAGCCCTGGCACCATGCCCAGACAGGCCGAACAAACAAACCTCCCTCCGATAGCATGTGCGCCTGAAGCCAGCCACGAGCTGGGATTACCAACAGTAATGGATAGATCCACGCTTCCAGAGAATGGAGAGGCGACGTCACCAAAAGGAAGGGAGGGGCAGGCCTGGATAAGTGCTGAGTCATGGAGCCACACCCCATGGCCTATATAAAGGATCTGCTTTCTGGAATTCTCTGAGTCAGGCAAAGTCTAACTTGGATTGCTGAAGTCACATCCTGGTCTCCTGCCTGCCCTGAGAACTCTGACAGAACTCTGGCAAAGCTGCAGAGGCTTTGCAGCCACGCTTGATACGGACTTCCCCGACCCGGCCGTCAGAGGAGGAGTGGGACACGACAGTGTTAAGCAATAGTCTTCATCCAAATATGAGCCAACAATGTGTGGCAGCAGCCAAAAAAGCCAACGCAATCCTAAGCATTAATGGAAGGATTCAATCAAGATTCAAGAGATATTGGATTTAGTCCACTTGTGGCTATGTAGGGATTCTAGGCTGATCCCTCTTTTCATTCCACCCTCAGGTTCTGTAATTTCGTCTCTTAAAGTCGTGCACTAACTTCCAAGATAATATGTTTGCTGATTGAAAGTATTCAAATAAGTATCATATTTAAAACCTCTGGCTCCAATGAGCTCCCTTTCCATTTAAACCCCCCCCCCAAAAAAAAACTACATTAAAATATTTCCCAGCATTTTTCAAATGGGGAAAAAAATCCCTGAATTTATTAACAATTTCAGCATGTCTTTAATCATTCTCTCTCTCTCTTTTTTTTCAACTTCCATGTTTTCACCAGACATTGATTTGATGTTCAAGGATAACCTGTCATTTGAAATATTCATGAATTAGATCCTGTCAGAGCTTTACGTCAGAGAGACAGCAAAATACCTTTTAAGTTGATAAAAAGAAGGCTGGTTCTCCCAATACATTTGCTAAATATTATGAATCAATCTAATCTGGGAAGGCAGGATTATTAAGCATAGGTACATTGTTCAAATTCCTGTATGCTGTCAACATAATGCTCCATAAATTTTCCATAGGTCCCTTTTGTTTTGAATATGAAAATTTAACATGTTTTTAAAAAGAATGCATGGACTCAGATGCTGTTATGTCTAGAATAAAAGTAGTGACCTCAGCTGAACTAGCTTGCCTAGAAATCTCAATCAGTCTGTTCATTCTGGAAACTCCAACATCCTTCTTCAGTCATTCTTCTCAGCTTCTTACCCTCAAATATATGTGCTAGTCGTTCCTGACTCTAGGGGGCAGTGCTCATCTCTGTTTCAAAGCCGAAGAACCAGCGCTGTCTGAAGAGGTCTCTGTGGTCATGTGGCCGGCATGACTCAATGCCAAAGGTGCCCAGAATGGTTCCTCTTTTTCTACTTGCAATTTTTTTATGCTTTCGAACTGCTAGGTTGGCAGAAGCTGGGACAAGTAATGGGCGCTCACCCCGTTACGCGGCACTAGGGATTTGAACCGCTGAACTGCCAACCTTTCAATCAACCAGCTCAGCGTGTTAGCACTGAGCCACCACATCCCTTTCCTTCTCAGCTTAGGAAGAAGCAAAAGGGATAGCAAAGTGGGGAGAAAAGACAGGAAATGAGAAATCAAAGTTTGTCTAGGGAGCAGGAAAGGTCACCCTAGTTTCCTCCATGCATATAGTAGATGAAGGAGATAGGTGCATCTCTCTGGCTTTTTTTTTCTTTTTCTTTTTCTTTTTCTTTTTAGTTTTTGAGCCACGGTGGTATAGTGATTAAAGTACAGTACTACAGACTACTTCTGCTGCCTGATGGCTGCCTGCAATTTGGCAGTTCAAATTTCACCAGGTTCAAGGTTGACTCAGCCTTCCATCCTTCCGAGGTGGGTAAAATGAGGACCCAATTGTTGGGATCAATATACTGACTCTGTAAACCACTTAGAGAGGGTTGTAAATCAGTATATAAGTCTAAGTGCTATTGCTTTTTGGACTTTCCTTCTTGTATTCCTAAAAAAACCTTTTGTTTTTTGTTTTTTTCTGGATTCTACTGTAATACTGGCAGCCATAAGTGTATATAGGTGTCTTAGAACATCTATTGTGCATCTTAACTAAAGATGAAGTCTTTTTCAAAATGACCTCAGGCTCTGTTGACTTTATGGATACAATTGGTTCTCGTCAAAAATATGGAAATGGTTTACCACCTATCCAATTCTCCAGTCTAGCCTATGGTCTACTTTCCAAGTACTAATAAGGTACAACCCACTCAGAATTTCAAGTTCAACTAACTTCAACTCCAGCACCACACTGGAGTAATTTCCCCTCTGAGTTCAACCTTGGCCCTTGTGACAACAATACATTTAAAATGAGAGTGGGATTCTCATCTTTAAAACAAACAAACCAATACTGGTTCCTGCGGAATGACTGTGGACTCTGGCAGGAATGCCAACATCCCGGAAAATCGGCTCAAGATCCAGATGGATCTTAGCAGACTTGAACACTGGGCCTTATAGGACAAAATGAAATTCAGTGTAGAGAAAAGAGAGGTTTTCCACTTAGATCAGAAATATCCACAAGCAGTGTGCTACAGTCGCCAAAAAGCCAAAGCAATCCTAGAATGCATTAGCAGAGGGATAGTGTCTGTTTTGGAAGACAATTTTCTTTTTGCTTCTTAACTGCCACATATTTTAGCTGGGGAAGTTGGGGGAGGGTTGTTGTTGGAGCGGTAGAAAATTAGTCATAACAACATTCCGCATTCAAGGACATCCTGCGTCTGATGGAGACTGCCTGAAGATTGTATCCAATTGAGTGTGAAGAGTTGATTGGACAATGTGATGAACTTGTGGGTGTGGGGCAGGGCTGTGAACTGTCAACTGGGTGTGGAAAAGCTGGAAGCTTTCAGATTCAGGTTTTCCCAGCTGTGTCAACATGACATCTCTAATAAATTGGAACTTTGAGGAACCTCAAGCCTCAGAGCTTTATTTCATTGGAGATGTTCCTTGGAACCCTGACAGATAGGATCAAGACCACATGAAGTGTTAATACCTTTACAATAATGAAGTGTTATAATGCCTTGGTAAAACCACACTTGAAATACTGTATTCAGTTTTGGTCACCACAATATAAAAGAAGTTGAGACTCTGGAAAGAGTGTAGAGAAGAGCAACAAAGTTGATTAAGGGGTAGAACATTGTTCTGACCTAGGCTTCCTGAGTCAGTAAAACACACGAGTAGTCCCAAAAACTTCTTTTATTTCAACAGCTGTGAATTCTGTTCATTCACAGATGAGTCCCAAATAGTTATAAAGAGTCCTTCAGGATAAGGCTGATCATCACCCACCTTTATCTTCCTTGACATGCTGCCAAAGACCTAATTGGCAAAGCTACATGGAGTCCAGAATCAAACAGAGCTTCAGACTTCATACTGAACAGAATTAACAACGTTGCTTCCTGCAAAGGCCCACATGCCTTTGCTCCTTTTTTAAGTCTTATGGGAGGGGCCAATCATCTCCAAACCCTATTCTCGAGTTGTCCCTTTTGTTTTATCTGTTCTTGCCTTCTGGAAGCTCTATGCATGCGTGCACTGGGAACAGGCTCACCATGTTCCTCTGCCTCTCTGAAGTCTGACTCTGGAGGCTCTGGAGGCAGCATGTACCCGTGGACCTGGCAATGGAGTCGGCCAGTGAGGAGGCTGGGGAGGACAATGGGCCAATCCTGGAGTTGGGGAAGGCCTGGATGAGGGCTCTGCATCAGAGGCAGAGATGGGGCCAGAGCAATCGGAGTGATGCATGGACTCTGGAGCCTCCAGAGGTGGACAGCAGAGAGGCAGAGGAACAGGAGGAGCCTGTTCCTAGTGCACGCATGCGAAGAGCTGCCAGAAGGCAAGAGAAGCTGAAGAAAAAAGGACAACTCGGGAGTAAGGCCAGGAGATGATTAGTCCCTCCCATAAGGCTTAAAAGAACAGCAACAAGCTGTTGAGTTCTTGGTAGAAAAGCAATGTTGATTTCCATGCTTCTTGTGAAATTTTGTTTTGGACTAAGCTGAGAATGAATTAATTTTCAGCTGTTTTAATAAAACAAGTTTGTTGAGGACTGAATTGTGTTTAGTAATCACTGCTTGGGCCTTGGTCACAACATGTACCTCCCCGATGGCCCTTTCTCTGCCTCCAATGCAGAGCCCTCGTCCAAGCTTTCTCCAGTCTCCAGGACTGGCCCATGGTCCTCCCCAACCTCCTCGCTGTCCAACTCTGCTGCCAGATCTGCAGGCCACCAGCGGACCACAACAAACATAGGAAGAACAATTGCAGGAATTGGGTATATTTAGTTTAGTGAAAAGAAGGACTGGGAGTGACATAATAGCAGTGTTTCAATATTTGAGGGGCTGCCACAGAGAAATGGGGTTTCTCTCTATTTTCTAAAGCAACAGAAGACAGGACAAGAAGCAATGGTTGGAAACTAATCAAGGAAAGAAACACTAAAAAAGAAGAACTAAGACAAAATTTCCTGACAGTGAGAATAATAAACCAGTGGAATGATTTGCTTTCAGAAGTTGTGGGTAGCTTTTAAAAAGAGACTGGGCAGCCATTTTTTCGAAATGATACAGACTCTTCTGCTTGAGCAGTGGGTTGAACTAGAAGATGTCCAAGATTCTTTCCAATTCTGTTATTCTTTTGTAGATTTTTCAACATTTGCAAGTTATCATTGTTTGATGATGCTCAGTTGGCTAAGATGCTGAGCTTGTTGATCGAAAGGTCGGCAGTTCAGCGGTTCAAATCCCTGGTGCTGTGTAACGGGGTGAGCTCCCGTTACTTGTCCCAGCTTCTGCCAACCTAGCAGTTTGAAAGCATGTAAAAAATGCAAGTAGAAAAACAGGGAGCACCTTTGGTGGGAAGGTAACAGCATTCCGTGCGCCTTTGGCATGGAGTCATGCCAGCCACATGACCATGGAGACGTCTTTGGACAGCACTGGCTCTTTGGCTTTGAAACGGAGATGAGCACTGCCGCCTAGAGTTGGGAACAACTAGCACATATGTGCCAGGGAAACCTTTACCTTTACTTTTATCATTTGATGGTGATGGCTCGGGGATGGGGCGATATTATTTATTAACAAATTGAAACTTGAATATTTTCAAGGCTTTGAATAGTTTCCCTGCCTAATGGAACTTCTTGTTTCCAAAAGAAACTTGCCACAATTCCCTTTGATGAGTTGATGGTCCAACTGTTTTACTCCCGGGGTTCACCATAAAAGCTAACAATTTTGCACTATCAGGCTATAGCAACAGGGACGTTTTCTGTACTTTGAAATACATTGCTGATCGATCAGACACAGCCCTTCCTATTCTACTCTAACTGTGGCCCAAACTATGATTGCTTTGACGAGGCACTCAAATTTTTAGGAGGAGTGTTCTGGGGAGATGAAAAACTTCATCATGAATATTTACACTTGAAGATAATCTTGCTGCAGGCCCATTCAAACATATCACTCTTTTAAAATACTAATTACTTGTGTTGATTCTTTAAAGTTTGGGAAGATTTCAAGGTCAGCGTGCCTTTTGAAGATATTCAAATTTATTTTACTTCCCCCCCCCATCCCTGTCAACCTGAATGTATCTGAAAGCATCAGACTGATTGAAGTTTGTTTATTCAAGGATGTGGAATACAGTAAAGTTCCCCAGCATAATTTAGATTTGCAGGATGAGGTAATTAACAGTTCCAGTGCATCGATCATAGCAACGATTTGGCAGCAATCTATTCATAGATTATTTAAGATAGCACCGCAAATTGACCATACAGGAAAGTTCTTTGAACCTGTCGATGTTCCCAGGTGAAACAAGGCATGCAATGGCTTGAATTGACATCCATCCATCCATCCATCAGCATCATGGTGAAGCCTCTGTGACTATCACATTATACTAACTGCCAGTAGTAATAATTCGTAAATATTTGATGCTTGAATCAGTTATGTAGGTTTATTTGTGTTGTTGATGTAGAAATGCTTCATCCAAGCAAAATACATTCCTGGGACAGTCAGTGTCACCTCTCTTTTGAATCTTCAGTGATAAGCTGGTGTGTTTCCATCTGTCCTTTTACCCTGAAAGAAGATGAACTTGTCCAGGTGGTCACCAAGGGATACATTCAAGGCAGATTTTTTAATTTGCGACATGAATTATAGTCATTTTCTTAGAGAGGGACATGGAGTTACTTCCAGATTGTCTAATGTTCATGTCCTGTTCTGCATTACATTGTTCACCATAACGCACAAGCTAAAGTAACTCCATTTTGAGGTTAAAGTTCTCTAGAGATTCTCAGTCATCCAGGTCATGGTTGTCCCAAAGGTGGTTTTTTTGGGAGGCAACTGTACTTTCTTGGGTTTTTTTTTCTTTTGAAGAATTACCCACTATCCTGTCAGAGCTGAAGAAGTCTTCAAAAGAAAACAACAACAAGAAAGTCCAGTTGCCTCCTGAAAAAGCAAAATGTCCTTTGGGACAGGGGTCTCCAACCTTGGCAACTTTAAGACTTGTGGACTTCAACGCCCAGAATTCCTCAGCCAGTTTTGCTTGAATTCTGGGAGTTGAAGTCCACAAGTCTTAAAGTTGTCAAGATTGGAGACCCCTGCTTTGGGATGTTTTGAGGCTAAAAGAAGCTGGGTTTGTTGTTGTTGTTGTTGTTTTTGAGCTTCTTCTAACCTTGGTGGTTAAAGTACAGTACTGCAGGCTACATCTGCTGACTGTTCTCTGCCTGCAATTTGGCAGTTCGAATCTCACCAGGTTGACTCAGTGATAGGTTTCAAATTTTTTTTACTACCAGTTCTGTGGGTGTGGCTTGGTGGGCATGGCAGGGGAAGGATACTGTAAAATCCCCATTTCCTCCTAATCAGCTGGGACTTGGGAGGCAGAGTATAGATGGGGGCGAGGCCAATCAGAATTTTTACTATCAGTTCTCTGAACTACTAAAAATGTCCGCTACTGGTTCTCCAGAACTGGTCAGAACCTGCTGAAACCCACCTCTGGGTTGACTCACCCTTCCATCCTTCTGAGATGGGTAAAATGAGAACCCAGATTGTAGGGGAAAATAGGCTGACCATCTGGAAGGCTGTAAAAGCACTATGAAGTGGTATATAAGTCGAAGTGCTATTGCTATTTTGCTTTTGAACAGCATTTTGCAGGTCAGTTTGAGGTAAGACAGACCTGGAGAGAAAATGGCAGCTCTCGTGGAGAGAGGGGGGAGAGAGTGGGAAGGAAGGGGAGTGGGGAGAAAGAGAAAGGAGAGAGAAACAAGCACCCAGGATCAGCGACCAATTTCTCTTCCAGGAGAGAGAAAACAAGAAGGGAGGAGGAAGGGAGCACTTGAGATTGGAATTAAACTAAAATGAAGTTAACTTTGTTGTGACACAAAGAAAGAACACAATGCAGAAAGCAGTGCTGGAGCATTTGGCATGCAGATTTGTTGCCTCCAAGGGCTCAAGGCAATAAGAAGCATCCAAGGAGATTTGAATGGTGGCTAGACTGAAGAGAGACTAGGATGGAGCTTAGAAGGGGCCCTCCCAGAGTGCTGGTACCACTTCTTAGAGAGGAAAGAAACCATTGGGCAGTTAGCAATCAGTTCCCTACCGATTGCTGGAACACATTTATTTCAGAGCTAGCAATTAATTAAGTGAGCAAACTGTTTTATATGCTCATCTCCGGGCAAATATAACCATTATAGACACGAGCGTATTAGAAATCGATTTGCAATTGTTTTAATAATAAAAAACAACAACAACGACAACCATTTAAAGGAAACATTTAAAAATAGCTAATGAACTACCACAAAGAGAGAGGCTGGGTCATCCAGGTTCAAAGAGCTGATTATGTTTTCCACTAAGTTGCTGGTTTTATCTTAAAATGCTCGGAAAAGCTAAGGTTTTCACCAAAGATGAGTGACGGAAAACTATTCTGTTAAAAACACTAACATAGATTAATGTAGCTAATATGGGTTTTAGTTTTATTTTATTTTTTAACATATGTTTAATCTATCTGTCTAGATTCTGTCATCCATCCATCCATCCATCCATCTATCATCT